>NW_027315757.1:15319001-15506501 GCF_026437365.1 Eucyclogobius newberryi
AATTAAGTGACCAGGAAGTGACCGTGAAGTGACTTGGAAGTGACCAGGAAGTGACCATGAAGTGACCCCCTATGTGACCAGGAAATGACCAGGAAGTGACTATGAAGTGAAGAGCAAGTGAACAGGAAGTGACTAGGAAGTGAAGGGGAAGTTCCCATGAAGTGACCGTGATGTGACCAGGAAGTGACAAACTAAATCCAATGATGTCATAATGTTTAGGTTAAATATTGTGACATCCTTATGTCAGTCCAACAGAAATATAACTTTAAATGAATGAAAACACTTCTAATCAAACCCTCGCGGTGAACAGTTCCCCCTCGTTTTAATCCGTTCTTTCATAATAACGTTTGGCGTGTTTATGGCTTTAATGCAGCGTTCTTAAATTAGCGAGACGTCGTTGTGTAACCGCCGTCCCCGCCGAGCCTCATCCGTCTCCCCCGGCGACGCCTTTCCTTTCCTTTGACATTTGACGCGGAAAGAGAGAGCGGTAGAAACTGAAGAGTCGAACACGCAACCTTTTTAAAGACGAGAAACTTTGTGAACGATTTCTGTGCTGAGACGTTTCAGCGCAATGAGAGAGAGAATAAAGGAGAGGGGGAGGAGCGAAAGAGAGAGAGAGGAACAAGAAAGAAAGAGGGGTAAACTAGACAGATAAAGAAAAAAAGGGAGGGAGAAGGAAAGAGGAAAGGGAGGCAAGGGGGAGACAAGGAAAGGGTAGAAGAGAGAAGTAAATAAGAGAGAGAAATGAAGGAAAGAGGAAGAAACAAGAGAAAGGGAGATGACGGAGGTAGAGAGGACGGAGGAGTTGGAGAAGAAAGGCAGATGAGGTGAGGCAGAGAGTGACGAATGGAGTTGAAGGAGAAAGACAGGACGGACAAGAAAAAGAGAGGAGAGAAGAGAGATTAAGTGAAAGAGAGGGAGGAAAAAAGAGAGGAAGAATGAAGGGAAGGGAGGACAAGGCAGGGAGAGAAGAGACGGATGAGGTGAAAAGGGAGAAGCAAGGGGAGGTGTGGGAGATGGAGTGAAAACAGATGAGAGAGGAGAGGTGAGAGCGGGAGAGAGGGAGGGAAAGACAAGGTAGGAGGCACTAAAGAGAAGAGGAGAGAGAAAGAGAGGACAGGAGAGACAAGAAGAGAGAGAGAATAGAGGAGAGAGAGAGAGTGTTGGGGAGAGAGGGGGAAAGTGAGAGAGTAGGGAGGGATGGAGGAGATAGAGGGGGGAGAGTATCGCAGAGTGAGGGGGAAAGAGGGAGCGTGAGGGGTAGAAAGGGAACGAGAGGGGGAAAGAGGGAGGAGAGAGGGGGGTAGAGGAGAGAGGAGGAGAGAGGGAGAGAGAGGGGGAAATAGGAGGAGAGAGGAGGGGAGAGAGGAGGAGAGATGAGGAGAGAGAGGAGGAGAGAGGGGGAGAGAAGGAGAGAGGGGGAAATAGGAGGAGAGAGGAGGAGAGAGAGGGAGAGAGGGGGAGAGAGGAGGAGAGGGGGAAGAGGAGGAGAGAAGGAGAGAGAGAGGGAGAGAGAGGAGGAGAGAAGGAGAGAGTGGAGGAGAGAGGAGGAGGAGAGAGGAGGAGGAGAGAAGGAGAGAGTGGAGGAGAGAGGAGGAGAGAGTGGAGGAGAGAGGAGGAGAGAGTGGAGGAGAGAGGAGTAGAGAGTGGAGGAGAGAGGAGGAGAGAGGAGGAGAGAGTGGAGGAGAGAGGAGGAGGAGAGAGGAGGAGGAGAGAAGGAGAGAGTGGAGGAGAGAGGAGGAGAGAGTGGAGGAGAGAGGAGGAGAGAGGAGGAGAGAGTGGAGGAGAGAGGAGTAGAGAGTGGAGGAGAGAGGAGGAGAGAGGAGGAGAGAGGAGGAGAGAGGACTCTGGTATCAGATGTTGTCTGAGTCTGGTGTAAATTGGCTTCACTCGGGTGAACACGCTCCTCTGGCTCTGGCCCAGGTCCATTTGGGCTCCGGAAAAGAGGAGCGCTTGGTTTGACATGTTTGGGACCAGCAGAGCCGGGCGGAGTTTATCGCAGCGTTGAAGTCGGTCTTGACCAGAGACTCAGGGTTCTATAAATACACCCATAACAAGCTTTTTAGGATGAATCACACTTTTAAACGCATTTCCTCACAACATTAGTACATTTTAGTGAGATTGATATTTACTTTTGAACGGCCCTTTTTCAAACAGGATCAGTTTGTCTGAATGGGCTGGTTCATTTGGGTTCATGTGAACTCTAATCCGTCTGATCTGTGAACGCAAACGAACCAGTGGAACAAAACCAGGAAGTGACCAGGAAGTGACTAGGAAATGAAGGGAAAGTGACCAGGAGGTGACCAGGAAGTGACCAGGATGTGACTGTTGAGTGACCGGGAAGTTCCCGTGAAGTGACCAGGTGGTGACCTTGATGTGATCTTGATGTGATCGTGATGTGACTAGGAAGTGACCGGGAAGTGAAGGGGAAGTTACCAGGAAATGACATTAAGTGACCAGGAAGTGACTGTGGAGTGAACAGGAAGTGACCGTGAAGTGACTTGGAAGTGAAGGGCAAGTGAAGAGGAAGTGACTGGGAAGTGAATGGGAAGTGACAAACTAAATCCAATGATGTCATGATGTTTAGGTTGAATGACAATCGTGAATAATCAGGGCACAATTCAATCATAAGAACTTCACAATAATCTTTGTATCTAAATGTAAATAACTTTTGTTTTGGGGCAGTTTTTCAACACTAACTTTATTTTGTCCGTCAGGAAGTTTGAATCCATGAAACTGGTGTTAAAATTTTAAAATGTCACTGTTGTTCGGTCATGATCTCGATTTAATCGTGAATAATCGTTAAATCGTTTTTTCTCATAATCATCGTAACTCTAAATATTGTGACATCGTTATGTCAGTCCAACAGAAACATAACTTTAAACGTGTCATTAAACGTGTCTTTTAGCTGCACATTCAAGGATTTATTCTGTGAAACAAATGCAAACCGACCGTCCTAAACTTCTGTCCTTTGAGCCGCACAAGCTGCACTTTTTATTGGTTAAAAACACAAATGATTACATTCAAAATGAAATGAACTGCTCTGTCAGTCGAACTCCAGAACCAAGGAAACCACAGTCCCCCGAGAGACCACAGTCCCCCGTGAGGCCACAGTCCCCCGAGAGACCACAGTCCCCCGTGAGGCCACAGTCCCCCGAGAGACCACAGTCCCCCGTGAGGCCACAGTCCCCCGTGAGGCCACAGTCCCCCGTGAGGCCACAGTCCCCCGTGAGGCCACAGTCCCCCGTGAAACCACAGTCCCCCGTGAGACTACACACCCCCGTGAGGCCACAGACCCCCGTGAGGCCACAGACCCCCGTGAGGCCACAGACCCCCGTGAGACCACAGTCCCCCGTGAGGCCACAGACCCCCGTGAGACTACACACCCCCGTGAGGCCACAGACCCCCGTGAGGCCACAGTCCCCCGTGAGGCCACAGTCCCCCGTGAGACTACACACCCCCGTGAGGCCACAGACCCCCGTGAGACCACAATCCCCCGTGAGGCCACAGACCCCGTGAGGCCACAGACCCCCGTGAGACCACAGTCCCCCGTGAGGCCACAGACCCCGTGAGGCCACACACCCCCGTGAGACCATAGACCCCCGTGAGACCATAGACCCCCGTGAGACTACACACCCCCGTGAGGCCACAGACCCCCGTGAGACCACACACCCCCGTGAGACCACAGACCCCCGTGAGGCCACAGACCCCCGTGAGACCACAGACCCCCGTGAGACCACACACCCCCGTGAGGCCACAGACCCCCGTGAGGCCACAGACCACCGTGAGGCCACAGACCCCCGTGAGACCACACACCCCCGTGAGACCACAGACCCCCGTGAGGCCACAGACCCCCGTGAGACCACAGACCCCCGTGAGGCCACAGACCCCATGAGGCCACAGACCCCCGTGAGACCACACACCCCCGTGAGGCCACAGACCCCCGTGAGACCACACACCCCCGTGAGGCCACAGACCCCCGTGAGGCCACAGACCACCGTGAGGCCACAGACCCCCGTGAGACCACACACCCCCGTGAGACCACAGACCCCCGTGAGGCCACAGACCCCCGTGAGGCCACAGACCCCCGTGAGGCCACAGACCCCCGTGAGACCACAGACCCCCGTGAGGCCACACACCCCCGTGAGACCACAGACCCCCGTGAGGCCACAGACCCCCGTGAGACCACAGACCCCCGTGAGGCCACAGACCCCCGTGAGACCACAGACCCCCGTGAGGCCACACACCCCCGTGAGACCACAGACCCCCGTGAGGCCACAGACCCCCGTGAGGCCACAGACCCCCGTGAGGCCACAGACCCCCGTGAGACCACAGACCCCCGTGAGACCACACACCCCCGTGAGGCCACAGACCCCCGTGAGGCCACAGACCACCGTGAGGCCACAGACCCCCGTGAGGCCACACACCCCCGTGAGACCACACACCCCCGTGAGACCACAGACCCCCGTGAGGCCACAGACCCCCGTGAGGCCACAGACCCCCGTGAGACCACAGACCCCCGTGAGACCACACACCCCCGTGAGGCCACAGACCCCCGTGAGGCCACAGACCACCGTGAGGCCACAGACCCCCGTGAGGCCACAGACCCCCGTGAGGCCACAGACCCCCGTGAGACCACAGACCCCCGTGAGGCCACACACCCCCGTGAGACCACAGACCCCCGTGAGGCCACAGACCCCCGTGAGGCCCCTCGGTGGTTCATTGAACACTGGCTGTTGAAATAGACGTCTTGTTCACAGTTTGTCTTAATAAACTCCAGCTCATCGACTCCTGACGCTCCACATCCATCTAATTTCATCATTATCACCTCAGTCATTATAAATACAATAATATCGTCGCGGCGTCGCCTTAATTAGCCGCTCGCTCCCCGCCGTGGACGCTGGATTAAAGGGCTGCTCGGCGCGGTGGAAGTGTCATCACATTTACATGCAAATAGACATAATTACGTGTCATCAGCAGACGCCATCGCTCACGAGGAAACAGAGGAAGCGGGAACAAAGGCGCTGGACGTGAGGGAACAAAGGCGCTGGACGCAAGGAAGCGGCGTTTGTGATCGACGACAGGAACAATCGTGTACTTTTCCTATTACGACGTTCCGTATTTCCTTTTGTGAGAAGCACTTCGGTCAGACCGGAAGTCGTTCTAGATTTAATAAACTGAATTTAAGGGGGGCCCATGTGAGGCTCTTTGCCCTGGGCCCCCAAATGTCTGTGGATGAGCCAGTGAACCATACACAAGCGTGATTTTGGAGGATTTAAAAGGATTGAATGTAAAAAAGAATGGAAGAAGAGAGAGAAAAGGATGGAAGAAGAGAGAGGAAAGGAAGAAGAGAGAGGAAAGGATGGAAGAAGAGAGAGGAAAGGATGGAAGAAGAGAGAGGAAAGGATGGAAGAAGAGAGAGGAAAGGAAGAAGAGAGAGAAAAGGATGGAAGAAGAGAGAGGAAAGGAAGAAGAGAGAGGAAAGGATGGAAGAAGAGAGAGGAAAGGATGGAAGAAGAGAGAGGAAAGGAAGAAGAGAGAGGAAAGGATGGCAGAAGAGAGAGGAAAGGATGGAAGAAGAGAGAGGAAAGGAAGAAGAGAGAGGAAAGGATGGAAGAAGAGAGAGGAAAGGATGGAAGAAGAGAGAGGAAAGGATGGAAGAAGAGAGAGGAAAGGAAGAAGAGAGAGAAAAGGATGGAAGAAGAGAGAGGAAAGGAAGAAGAGAGAGGAAAGGATGGAAGAAGAGAGAGGAAAGGATGGAAGAAGAGAGAGGAAAGGATGTAAGAAGAGAGGAAAGGAAAGGAAGAAGATAGAGGAAAGGATGGAACAAGCATGTCGGAAAAAGACACAATACACCCAATCGATATAAAGAGAGAGAGAGAGAGAGAGAGAGAGAGAGAGAGAGAGAGAGGAAAGGGGAAGAAGATTAGTTTCCTATAAATAATAAATGTTAGCCAAAAAACGATCCATATTTTCAGGAGTTTGTTTTTGAGCTCGTTTTCCGCCCCAGAGTTTGAGCTCAAACGTCTCACGAGTCGTTTCTGTATTTCTTGTATATTTAGTTTACATCACAGGGCTGAGTCTGATGTAAACCTTCTGTGCATTTCACATCCGTTTTACAGAGTCGTGGCTCGTGCAGCAGTTTTCTCCACTCACCAAGGGCAAAATCATAAAAACGTAAGAACTTGGACCTGCCGCTTGGACCTGCCGTTTGGACCTGCCGCTTGGACCTGCCGCTTGCACCTGTCGCGGTCAGAAGGAGGGCAGCTTTGTGTGATGTTACTTCTGAGATCTGAAGAAGACATCAGATAAATCTGTGCTCGTTCTGCTCCGCCTTTCTCCAGCTCCAAAAGAACCGACGGCACCAAAAGAACCAACGACAGTACCAAAAGAACCAACAGCACCAAAAGAACCCACTACAGTACCAAAAGAACCAACAGCACTAAAAGAACCAACAACAGTACCAAAAGAACCAACTACAGCACCAAAAGAACCCAAGACAGTACCAAAAGAACCAATAACAGTACCAAAAGAACCAACGACAGTACCAAAAGAACCAACGACAGTACCAAAAGAACCAACGACAGTACAAAAAGAACCAACAACAGTACCAAAAGAACCAACAGTGCCAAAAGAACCAATGACATTACCAAAAGAAACAATGACAGTACCATAAGAACCGACGACAACACCAAAAGAACCAAAAGCACCAAAAGAACCAAAAGCACCAAAAGAACCGATGATGGCACCAAAAGTACCGACGACACCAAGACGCACTGTGGTGTAGTGGTCGTCAGGGCGATGAATACATGAAAACACTGTGTAACTTTACTCGTTCAGATTCAGAGACCGCTGGTGCTTCATGTTTTAAGAGCGAGAACATCAGAAAACTCGGCTCTTTTGGTGTGAAACAAACATGATGCGACCTCTGACCCCGTAAAGCTGTCGTGTTTTTACACCGTGTTCTTCAGCGCTAGAATCACCACATTTAGCATTTCAGAGAGTGTTTAAACCTTTTAGTTTAGATGAGAAATAAAAGATAAAAGTGCCATCTGAGCTGACACTAAACGTGCTCTTGTGCATGTGCCTGGTCAGAAGAGCAGACGAACTACAATATCATGAAATAAACATGTTTTAGGTCTAAGTCCGAGCAAAGGTCAACGACGGCACCAGCGATCGGAAAAAAACTCATTTGTGTTGTCTGTCTAAAAATAGTTTTGTTCTTTTATTATTGAGTTATTTAAATGGATTTCGAGTATTGAGCCTGGAGGAATGTGTAAAAAAAAAAAAAAAAGATTTTCTTCGGGCCAAACCACAATTTCGAAGCGTGAGATCGACAGTGATTACCAAACGTCGATTTCACCGAAACGACCGATCGTCAAAGGAACGAGAACACGATTCCGATCTCGCCGGCCGTCATCGAGCTCTTCTTTTGTTTTACAGCTTCGATATCGATAAATCCTCGGACGCGGGCCTCGTATTCCCTCTGGTCTTCCCGTCTCGAGCGACGGGTTTTCGTGACCTCGAGTCGTTCCCCAAACTGGCGCTCGTTAGCAGCCGCGCTCCGCCGGCTCCGTTCACGAGTTTAATTTGAACGCCAGAGGTTACGGTGACTTTGCCGCTCCTCTCGACTGTAACCGGCCACGGCACCGCCAACGTTTTCTGTCAAAAAAATTCAGCGAGAAAAAAAGTCGACGGGCCAAAAATCTGCCGTGAATGACAATCTGAGCAGAAATTGGAGCTGCGCGACGCTTTTGCCACTCGCTTGTCTTCATAAGATGCTTTTGTTTGGCCTGGAATAATATTAAACTTCATCTAATCTAAGAAAGCATAAAATAAAACACTTCTTCTGAGCCTCACAAATCACCCCATTTCAAATTTCCCAGATTTGCGACGTCAAAGATTGAGTTTTAATTCCATAAATCATCGTTTCCATTACAACCTTCTATTAGCATGTCAGGCTAGGCTAGATTTAGTTTATTTCCTCACGGTAATTCCCCCTGCTGCCAGTAGATGGAGTGCTAACACAAATCCTGATGAGGGATGAGAGTGCTTTTCAATACATATTCTTTTAAGTTCTAAACTATGAGACGTGAAGGAATAAGAGCGAGTTTAAAGGTCAAGACGGTGTGACTTCCGTGAGCGTTGGTCAGTTCCACCTTTTCTCTCCCCAGAGCTCCAGGACATGAATAACAGAAATGGAAACAAATAATACATTATATATACAATACATATAATTTATATCTATGAAAACTGGCTCAGTGTTACGCCTCAGACACAAAATAAATGTTAGTGATATTTTTTTATATTGGACCTGAGGTGGCTTTTGTGATGAGGCTGTATATTCTTATTAACTCAAATGGCCACAATTTACTATATTATAATCACATTCAAATTCACCTTTCTATGTGTTTAAACTGAAAATAAAATATGGGGTGTGATGGGGCAGTAAGTTTAAGCTTTACACTTGTCATACGATAAAACTAATGTTAAATGTTTTGGTCAAGTAAAATGGGAACTTTTTAAAGTTTGCCAACATTGGATTTTGGACATGGCAAAATGTACAATTTTAACACAAAAATGAATAAAAAGCACAATATGAATGTAAATATTGCTCCGATTTACAGTACGACAAATTAAAATTCTAAACTTTAAAACATATATTTTGCCTAACTATAGTTCTGCCTCCTGCAAAGCCTGAGGACTCAAAAGGCCCATCTTCTGGTCACTAAACCTGGAGCTGGACACGGCACCAGAGCAGATTTAAACTCTTCTCTTTCTCATGCAGGAAACCATCACCATGACTACCAGCACAGCCACATGGACCTGACGGCCTTCACACCCAAACGAGGTGAGGCTTTTCTCTGCTGTTGTACTTCCATAAGAACCTGAGGACCTGACGTTGGACCTGATGTAGGACCTGATGTTGGACCTGATGTTGGACCTGATGTAGGACCTGACGTTGGACCTGATGTAGGACCTGATGTAGGACCTGATGTTGGACCTGATGTAGGACCTGACGTTGGACCTGATGTAGGACCTGATGTAGGACCTGATGTTGGACCTGATGTAGGACCTGATGTAGGACCTGATGTAGGACCTGATGTTGGACCTGATGTAGGCCCTAATGTTGGACCTGATGTAGGACCTGATGTAGGACCTGATGTAGGACCTGACGTTGGACCTGATGTAGGACCTGATGTAGGACCTGATGTTGGACCTGATGTAGGACCTGACGTTGGACCTGATGTAGGACCTGATGTAGGACCTGATGTTGGACCTGATGTAGGACCTGATGTAGGACCTGATGTTGGACCTGATGTAGGACCTGATGTAGGACCTGATGTTGGACCTGATGTAGGACCTGATGTAGGACCTGACGTTGGACCTGATGTAGGCCCTAATGTTGGACCTGATGTAGGACCTGATGTAGGACCTGATGTAGGACCTGACGTTGGACCTGATGTAGGACCTGATGTAGGACCTGATGTTGGACCTGATGTAGGACCTGACGTTGGACCTGATGTAGGACCTGATGTAGGACCTGATGTAGGACCTGATGTTGGACCTGATGTAGGACCTGATGTAGGACCTGATGTTGGACCTGATGTAGGACCTGATGTAGGACCTGACGTTGGACCTGATGTAGGACCTGATGTTGGACCTGATGTAGGACCTGACGTTGGACCTGACGTAGGACCTGATGTAGGACCTGATGTTGGACCTGATGTAGGACCTGATGTTGGACCTGATGTAGGACCTGATGTAGGACCTGATGTTGGACCTGATGTAGGACCTGATGTAGGACCTGATGTTGGACCTGATGTAGGACCTGATGTAGGACCTGATGTAGGACCTGATGTTGGACCTGATGTAGGACCTGATGTTGGACCTGATGTAGGACCTGATGTAGGACCTGACGTTGGACCTGATGTAGGACCTGATGTAGGACCTGATGTTGGACCTGATGTAGGACCTGATGTTGGACCTGATGTAGGACCTGATGTAGGACCTGACGTTGGACCTGATGTAGGACCTGATGTTGGACCTGATGTAGGACCTGATGTTGGACCTGTTGTAGGACCTGACGTTGGACCTGATGTAGGACCTGATGTAGGACCTGATGTAGGACCTGACGTTGGACCTGATGTAGGACCTGACGTTGGACCTGATGTAGGACCTGACGTTGGACCTGATGTAGGACCTGATGTAGGACCTGATGTTGGACCTGATGTAGGACCTGACGTTGGACCTGATGTAAGACCTGATGTAGGACCTGATGTTGGACCTGATGTAGGACCTGATGTTGGACCTGATGTAGGACCTGATGTAGGACCTGACGTTGGACCTATTGTAGGACCTGACGTTGGACCTGATGTAGGACCTGATGTTGGACCTGATGTAGGACTTGATGTAGGACCTGATGTTGGACCTGATGTAGGACCTGATGTAGGACCTGATGTAGGACCTGACGTTGGACCTGATGTAGGACCTGATGTAGGACCTGATGTTGGACCTGATGTTGGACCTGATGTAAGACCTGATGTAGGACCTTACGTTGGACCTGATGTAGGACCTGACGTAGGACCTGATGTTGGACCTGATGTAGGACCTGATGTTGGACCTGATGTAGGACCTGATGTAGGACCTGATGTAGGACCTGACGTTGGACCTGATGTAGGACCTGACGTTGGACCTGATGTAGGACCTGACGTTGGACCTGATGTAGGACCTGATGTAGGACCTGATTTAGGACCTGATGTTGGACCTGATGTAGGACTTGATGTAGGACCTGATGTTGGACCTGATGTAGGACCTGATGTAGGACCTGATGTAGGACCTGATGTAGGACCTGACGTTGGACCTGATGTAGGACCTGATGTAGGACCTGATGTTGGACCTGATGTAGGACCTGATGTTGGACCTGATGTAGGACCTGATGTAGGACCTGACGTTGGATCTGATGTAGGACCTGATGTTGGACCTGATGTAGGACCTGACGTTGGACCTGATGTAGGACCTGACGTTGGACCTGATGTAGGACCTGACGTAGGACCTGATGTAGGACCTGATGTTGGACCTGATGTAGGACTTGATGTAGGACCTGATGTTGGACCTGATGTAGGACCTGATGTAGGACCTGATGTAGGACCTGATGTTGGACCTGATGTTGGACCTGATGTAGGACCTGATGTAGGACCTGATGTTGGACCTGATGTAGGACCTGATGTAGGACCTGACGTTGGACCTGATGTAGGACCTGATGTTGGACCTGATGTAGGACCTGATGTAGGACCTGATGTTGGACCTGATGTAGGACCTGATGTAGGACCTGACGTTGGACCTGATGTTGGACCTGATGTTGGACCTGATGTTGGTCCTGATGTAGGACCTGATCTAGGACCTGATGTTGGACCTGATGTAGGACCTGATGTAGGACCTGATGTAGGACCTGATGTAGGACCTGATGTTGGACCTGATGTAGGACCTGATGTAGGACCTGATGTTGGACCTGATGTTGGACTTGATGTTGGACTTGATGTAGGACCTGATGTTGGACTTGATGTTGGACCTGACGTAGGACCTGACATAGGACCTGACATTGAACCTGACGTTGAACCTGACGTTGGACCTGACATAGGACCTGACGTTGGACCTGATGTTGGACCTGACGTTTGACCTGACGTTGGACTTGACGTAGGACCTGATGTTGGACCTGATGTTGGACCTGATGTAGGACCCGACGTTGGACCTGACGTTTGACCTGACGTTGGACCTGGCGTTGGACCTGACGTTGGACCTGACGTAGGACCTGACGTTGGACCTGATGTTGGACCTGACGTTTGACCTGACGTTGGACTTGACGTAGGACCTGATGTTGGACCTGATGTAGGACCTGATGTTGGACCTGATGTAGGACCTGACGTTGGACCTGACGTTTGACCTGACGTTGGACCTGGCGTTGGACCTGACGTTGGACCGGACGTTGGACCTGACGTTGGACCTGACGTTTGACCTGATGTTGGACCTGACGTTGGACCTGATGTTGGACCTGACGTTTGACCTGATGTAGGACCTGACGTTGGACCTGATGTTGGACCTGGCGTTGGACCTGACGTTGGACCGGACGTTGGACCTGACGTTGGACCTGACGTTTGACCTGATGTTGGACCTGACGTTGGACCTGATGTTGGACCTGGCGTTGGACCTGACGTTTGACCTGATGTTGGACCTGACGTTGGACCTGATGTTGGACCTGACGTTTGACCTGATGTTGGACCTGACGTTGGACCTGATGTTGGACCTGACGTTGGACCTGATGTTGGACCTGACGTTGGACCTGATGTAGGACCTGACGTTGGACCTGACGTTGGACTTGACGTAGGACCTGATGTTGGACCTGATGTTGGACCTGATGTTGGACCTGATGTAGGACCTGACGTTGGACCTGACGTTTGACCTGACGTTGGACCTGGCGTTGGACCTGACGTTGGACCGGACGTTGGACCTGATGTTGGACCTGACGTTTGACCTGATGTTGGACCTGACGTTGGACCTGATGTTGGACCTGACGTTTGACCTGATGTTGGACCTGACGTTGGACCTGATGTTGGACCTGGCGTTGGACCTGACGTTGGACCTGATGTTGGACCTGACGTTTGACCTGATGTTGGACCTGACGTTGGACCTGATGTTGGACCTGGCGTTGGACCTGACGTTGGACCGGACGTTGGACCTGATGTTGAACCTGACGTTTGACCTGATGTTGGACCTGACGTTGGACCTGATGTTGGACCTGGCGTTGGACCTGACGTTGGACCGGACGTTGGACCTGATGTTGGACCTGACGTTTGACCTGATGTTGGACCTGACGTTGGACCTGATGTTGGACCTGACGTTTGACCTGATGTTGGACCTGACGTTGGACCTGATGTTGGACCTGACGTTGGACCTGATGTAGGACCTGACGTTGGACCTGATGTTGACTTAGTGTTTAGAGAGTCAAAAAACTAGTTTAGTGTAAATTCTGCATAAACTTCGGCTGGAGCGAGTTTCCCTGTTGTGATGTCACTTCCTGTCCAGATTTTTCTAGGTTTTCTCCACAATTGCTCAATGCTCGATTGGCGTAAAACAGGTATAAATGCACCAAACAAAGTCAAAATTAGAAACTCATAAAAACCTGTCATTGGCCCTTTAAGTTTTCAGGCTGAATTACGACATTCATCTACAAAACAAACAAACACGACATCGGACCAATGTTGACATAAAATCTGACGGGTCAAAGCGGCAGCATTTGGCGGTTTGACGAACGCCGCTGTCCACTTTGTTTGTTGTTTGTTTAAATGGTTTATTGTCCCGGCACCGTTGTAATTAAAAAGACATTTCACGTCAACCATGCAGCCGTCCAGTCCTGTTTTAACAGTCATTGTTAGAACTCGGGCCGCCACGTTTCTCCCCAGTGCAACGTACAGCAACGCCACGAGATTCGCCGTTTTCGAATGAAATCTCCAAATCGTTATTTCTTCGGTTTTGGCTCCACGAACTCGTCATTTCAATCTTATGGCTTAAAGTCCTTTCAACTGACGACAATCGCTTGTTTGGGGTTGAAAAATGAAGCCACTTTGTGAAGCTGTCGTGCTAAAATATGTCCGTTTATTCTGACGGAGACGACGTCGAACCCGGTGCCAGTTTTGGTTTCGTGCGGATGGGCCCGGTAATTGCAGAGCCGCTGAACCGTGAGCCAGGTCCATGAATCTGACAGTTTAAGAGAATTCTCAGTTCAAACTAATGAACTCCTGCTGCACCAGACGAAATGTGTAGAAGATGGCGTCGCAACGGAGAAGAAACTGCGGTAATCAACGTCAACAAGCCTGAAATGAACCTTTTGGAGTTTCTCTTTGGCGTTAAATGAAGCCGCGAACGACAAAACGAGTTCAAAATGTGTTCAAAACGTGTTCAAAATGTGACAAGATGAAACATTCCTCGCATCGCCTAGTCCAGAGGCTTTGAATGAGTTTAGATCGAGTAGATTGAGCCCTAAATCGTTTGAGTCACTTTTCACCTTCTGCCATCATCAAAAAGTGTCTCTGGAGAAGTTTGTGAGAAATACACTTCATTACAAAACCAATGTCGACGCGAGAAACACCTGAAAATCGTTGTCTCTCTTTAGTTTGTCATTTTATTAAACGGTCAATGATGAAAAAGCGTTTCTGAAAAGCGTGTGTAATCGTTTCTCTTTAAACTTGCCTCTCCGCTTCATTTATAGAGTCATAATTATAACATTTGTTCTTAGAGTTCAGTCACATAACTCCGCTTGTCTGTCGATCTGGAGCTTTATCCATCTTGTAAAAGTAAAAAAACCCTGAAAAAAACGCATCAAAATGTATTCGAAATGCCTTGAAAAGTACAAACAATCGATTTGGAATACCGTCCGTCTAGTCACGTAAATCCATCGATCTGGAGCTTTTTTGATCCCGTGAAAGACTTTCTTCTTCAAACAGGAAGTCCCCTCAAGCGTCAGTTAAATGGGATTTTAGGAGTTCAACATCTGTATCAAACTGTGCCACGGTTCTTTATCCCCCAAAGCCCTCCGTCGCATCGGCCTGTCCACCGAAGTTGCTGCAGATTAAGTCTCTCTGTAATCAAACAAACAGGCTCCACTCGACTCTGTCTGAGCAGAAGTACAGACCGGTTTGTTTTGGAGAAAGAGCGAAAGAGGGAAGCGAGTCGTGCCTTAGACGGGAAAGATGTGTGTGCTTTTCCTCTCGACTGGATTCAACAAAAGCTAGATGTCTCTTCTCGCTCCATCGCCGTGACGCTTCGCTCAATCAGCCTGAAGTATTAATCTTTTCTTTCCCAGTTTATTAGAGAGTCGAGGTGTATGAACTTCAAAAACACAGAGGGGCTAGATTGCTACTTAACGGACAAACGTTATGCATTATTTGTATTTTATTAGCCTTTAAGTGTGCTCTTGAGTACTTTGACGTTGGCATTTTAGGTTCTAGAAGTGTTTCTTTTTACAGGAAACAATATTAGTTTGTCACAGCCTCGCGAGTTTTGGCTCCATCTACTGGCTGCAGAGGGTCTAAATAAGAAACATTTCAAGCAAGCTACGTCACAGGTCGAGAAAACGCCACAGGTTGAGAAAACGCCACAGGTCGAGAAAACGTCACAGGTCGAGAAAACGTCACAGGTCGAGAAAACGCCACAGGTCGAGAAAACGCCACAGGTCGAGAAAACGCCACAGGTCGAGAAAACGTCACAGGTCGAGAAAACGTCACAGGTCGAGAAAACGTCACAGGTCGAGAAAACGCCACAGGTCGAGAAAACGCCACAGGTCGAGAAAACGCCACAGGTCGAGAAAACGTCACAGGTCGAGAAAACGTCTTTTGACTAATAAACTGGACTTTTAGATTTCAGACCCTTTAAAAACGCTGCTTCTCGTCGCCGTGACTCCGATCGCCGTGACTACGATCGCCATCTCGCCGAGGCCATTGACCCGACTTGACTTTGTGAAGAAAATCTTGTTTTGGGAAAAAAATGAAGCAGAACGATTGTGCCACGAACGCTTTTCAATCTCAAGTTCATATCTCACGGAGCGAAATTAAAAGGTGGCGACGCGGCGGAGCGGCGAGCAGCCGTTTGTCAGCGAGACCAAAGTCATTACCGACACTCGCCGCGTTTCAATAAATAATGATTTCCGGAGACGGCTCTCAGAATGCAAGAAGATAACTGTGATGCCGAGCGAAACGTAACATACTTTCAGTCTGAATGCGCGCTGCGGTTTCCCCCGGCAACGGTACGACAACAGAAGCACCGGATAACGACGAGTGTGAATGCACCCACCGTGGAACATTCCGGGCAAAGCAGTGACATTTCTGTGGAGACAAGAAGGCACCAGAAAATGTTAAAAACGTACCGTATTTTCCGGAGTATAAATTGCAACAGAACTGTGGTAAGTGTCTGGTATGTTAACGTAACATATGAACAGTTATTCAGATAACTATAGCATAAAGAACATGCTAACAAGTTTACCAAAGCATCAGTTTTATTCCAAATCACTAAATCCATTGAATTCTTCTTCCTCTGTGTCACTTCTAAACAACTCCACAAACTCCAGAGGTAGAGGAAGTGCAGACTCTTCTTCTGCGTCGCTTAGAGCCTAGAGCGCCCTCTTGTGGTTGTCAGGGTGAAAATAACTAATAAAATCACATAATAAGTCCCTCTGGAGTATAAGTCGCACCCCGGACAAAACTATGAAAAAAGGTGCGACTTATTGTCTGGAAAATACGGTACTTATTTAATTTAATATTACAGATATTTCAGATTCATTCCAAAAGTGTAGAAATGTTGCTGAGCTTGAATAAAAACGCGTAAATTGTTAAAAAAAAACTGTATTCCTGTCTCAATCGAGCGGGAAAAATATCAATATCACAAAACTAGCCGCAAAATAATGGATTCATGCTGTGGTTTGTCTGTTAAAACACAACTTTGGTTCTGTAGCCATGCCCAGGCCTGATTACTGCCACGCCCCTTCTCAATCAGGAAATCACTAAAGCAGGAGCTCAAACAACGTGAAGTCGACCAAAAGATCAAACGCTTGATTACAGTTGTTGCTGCTAAGGGCTGACAGTCATTAGGTTTAGGGGCCAATTCACACGGGGCCATGAAGGTTTGGAGTTTGTTTTCCCTTCATAATAACAGCGGTTTGTGTTTCCTTGTGTCGACTTTGACTATATTTAAATGTGTTTGATCAACTGAAACGGTCGAGTGTGACAAACATGACACTTTTCACTCCACTGCAACAGGAAGTACTGTATTTGACAGAAATGTACTGTTTTTTTTTGGGGGGAAACGTTGTGAGTTTGAGATTTTGACAAATTTTGACCCAGATTAAAGCCAAAGTAAAGTAAAATATCTCTGACAGTTCGAATTAAAACAAAAATAATACAGGATAGCGATTTTTTAGGTTTATAATTTCACTTCCTGGTTGTAATTGATGATATCACAGTAGGAAATTACCCAGCAAACATTGAGCCAAAACTCATCTGATGTCACATTTAGTTTTATTTGACAAATAAAAATATATGAGAGCGACTTTATTTTGTTAATTAATGTTTAGAGTCAAAAAAGTTCTTTCTTTGTGTAAATTCTGCATAAACTTTGACTGGAATGAGTGTCCCTGCTGTGTCATTTTCTACACATTTTCAAACTTTTCTCCACAAAAACCTGCTTGATTGGTGTAAAACTATAATGTATAGTTATACAAACACAGCAAATAAAGCAAACATTTTAAAATCATAACCTGCGACACGCCCTTTTAATCCTGTTGTTTACTTCAGAATAAACACTGACATCACATGTTTCCCGTGTCATTTCCTGCTTCGTTTTCTCAATAAATCCGACTTTAGCCTAGTCTTTGTTTGTTGCCCGTCGTTGACTCTCGATGCGGTGTTTATTCTGAGACGTTTGAGTCGTGTTACGCCTCCACACTTTATTCCTTTGCCTCTCACAAACGTTGCGCGGCCGTCACATCCGTTGACCCGGTTCGTGGTTCACGTCCCCGTAATTCACATGTAACAAAAACTGGCACAAAGTTCAACGTCGGCACAAACAAACAAGCGAATGCCTCTGTTCCAAAGACGCCATGGCTGTCCAAAGAAAGGACTTCTGTAAGAGTAATAGAGCTAAAAAGAGTGAAGTTTTACCTTGAATTAGTTTTGTGAAGCGCGACAAAGAGAAACGATCAGCTCGAGGCGATTCAAGACAAAAGGTAAAGATGACTAAAGGTAAAGATGACTAAAGGCTGTACAAACGGTGCTTCGTCATTATAACGTTAGGACAGCTCGACTCCTGCTTCTTCTCCACATCATCATTTGTGTCACGTTTGAACCGCCGAAAACAGACCACGTGAGCACAAGGACCTGTACTTTTTGTTGAATCTTCTTTTTGTCCAATCTTCATTTGTGTTCAATATTCTTTTTGTTCAATATTCTTTTTTATTCAATATTCTTTTTTGTTCAATCTTCACTTTTGTTAAATCTTCTTTTTGTTTAATCTTCTTTTTTTATTCAATCTTCTTTTTTGTTCAATCTTCTTTTTGTTCTTGTATTTATTTTGTTTCCTCTTCTTTTTGTTTTGTTTCCTCTTCCTGTTTGTTTGTTTGTTTGTTTGTTTGTTTGTTTGTTTGTTGATCTGTTTGTGTTTGTATTGGATCATTTATTCTTTATATTAATAATGTGTTTTTAACCTGAAATTAAATTAATTATGAAAAAATTGATCACATAAAGTATTTATTTTAAAAACCTTTTAATTGCGTCTAGAGTTAAACAGGCCCCTCCCCTCCATCTGAAATATGACATCATGAAGTACTAAACGCAGTCGATTGGCTGGTTTCTCCAAAGGGGGCGGGTCAGTGCTGCAGATGAGTTGCTGTTCCCTGATCTTTCCTCCACCGCAGTGTCCTGGTTTTACGGCTGCTCCGCCCTATTTCCATCCCGTCCCCGAGCTCCAGGCCCCTGACTCGGTGCGGGACGTCCCAAATACAGAGGCACGACGGGGCGCCTCCCGGTGGAACACTGCAGAACTGCGTTACAACACAACTAGAGCCAAAGCAGGGGCGTCCGAACTACCGAAGTCCCCGAGGGCGCGGGGTCCAAGTCCCAGAGGGCGCGGGATCCAAGTCCCAGAGGGTGTTGGGTTCGAGTCCCAGAGGGCGTGGGGTTCGAGTCCCAGAGGGCGTGGGGTCCGAGTCCCAGAGGGCGTGGGGTTCAAGTCCCAGAGGGCGTGGGGTCCGAGTCCCAGAGGGCGTGGGGTCCGAGTCCCAGAGGGCGTTGGGTTTGAGTCTCAGAGGGCGCAGGGTTCAAGTCCAGGAGGGCGTTGGATTTGAGTCCCAGAGGGCGTTGGGTTCGAGTCCCAGAGGTCGTGGGGTTCAAATTCCAGAGGGCGTGGCGTTCAAGTCCCAGAGGGCGTGGGGTTCCAGTCCCAGAGGACGTGGGATTCAAGTCCTAGAGGGCGCGGGGTCTGTCTCTGGATAGCTGACCGAGGATGTTCGAGTCCTTTTTTTTCCGTCACTCGCTTGTCTACAGGGAGATGTTATTGCTTTCCTTGAACCATTCCACAATATTAAACCTCTCCGTCTCCATGGAAACAAGCAGGTGACAGTGACACTACAGACCGAGTCACAGGTCACGGTGCGCTCACACTAAGAAGCTGTTTTTTATGCAGCTTAAACACATATAAACACATGTAATTGAATAAATGATGGTTTAATGCCCGACTGTGGAACATTCCAGGTTAAATAATAACCTCTCCTTTAAGGATTTCACCGTCTGCCAATCATGACAGTCAGGAAATGGTTTAGGATTCGCTTTTTACTTTTTAATTAACATTCTCTTTTCTTTTCTCTCTCCCCTCTCTTTCTCTCTCCCCTCTCTCTCCCCTCTCCCTCTCTCTCTCTCCCCCCACTCTCACTCCCAATCTCTCCCCTCTCCCCTCTCTCCCCTCTCTCCCCTCTCTCCCCCTCTCTCTCTCCCCTCTCTCCCCTCTCTCTCTCTCCCCTCTCTCCCCTCTCTCTCTCTCCCCTCTCTCTCTCCCCTCTCCCCCCTCTCTCACTCCCAATATCTCCCCCTTCTCTCCCCTCTCTTTCTCTCTCCCCTCCCCCATCTCTCTCTCTCTCCCCTCCCCTCTCTCTCTCTCCCCCTCTCTCTCTCCCTCTTCTACCCCCCCTCTCCCCCCTCTCCCCCTTCTCTCTCCCTTACTCTCTCTCCCCCCCTCTCTCTCTCCCTCTTCTACCCCCCCTCTCCCCCCTCTCTCTCCCTTACTCTCTCTCCTCTCCCCCTCTCTCTCTCCCCCCTCTCTCCCGTCTCGCTCCCCTCCTCCTCTCCCCCTTCTCTACCCCCCTCTCTCTCCCCCTCTCTGCCCTCTCTCCCCCTCTCTGCCCTCTCTCCCCCTCTCTCTCTCTCTCTCTCTCTCAGACCGGCCTCAAAGGATGAACAACATCCTCACCGCGGCGACGGAGCCGTACGACGTGTCGCTGTCGCGCTCCTTCCAGAACCTGAGTCATCTGCCTCCGTCGTACGAAGTGGCGCTGAAAGCCGACCTAAGTAAATACAGCAGCTCTCTGATCCGACTGAGTATGTCCTCGCCCGCCTCGCCGTCGCCGCCAACGCCGTCGCCACCGCCGTCGCCACCGCCGACCCCGAACCCTCTACTCTGTGCTCGGGCCAGACGGTTCTGAAGCAGAGAGCCGTCCACTTTTTATGATGTCATCAGTCCAAAGCGAATGTGGTGGTAGTCTCCGCCCACTGTGATACTTAAACCAAATTCTACTCGATTGCACCGCGATGACGTTCCACATTATATTAGAACATCGATCAAGAAAAACAAAACAACAAAAACAAAACAACAAAAACAGCAAAAGGGGGGGTTAAATAATAAATAAAAATGTAAAATAAACACAGACAAAAATCCATTGTTCTCATTCGTAGATCATGTTTTTAATATTTATGCTCCAGGTTCATGACCTTCTCAGACAAAGTACTTCTTTAATCAGAGTCTAAAGGAAGTATATACTTTTCAACCCCGTAATCGAAGTAAATACTGACTACGGAAAGAATTAAATCTCAGTTTTAGGATAAAACTCGATTATTAATCCCAACTTTGATACAACAATAATGATGATTAAAAATATGGTTCAAAGGTTGTGTTCTCATTCTTACGTCAAAGTATTTTAATGAGAGAACTAGCCTATATACTTTTATATTTTCTACTTTGTAATTGCAATACTTGTGGATACTGTTGTTGACATTCTTCAATACACCAATTATTGATTTCAATAATAAAGTTGAGTTCAGTTTCCTCAGTATTTGTCCGGGAGCATGTTTTCCATGCAGGTGAACACAGCAGAAATGAAAAGTACTCATTTCATCTTAATTACACCTCTTTAGGGCTCATTATTAGCTCGGTAAAAAATACACCAAATACCGCCACCGATTTCAGACCGATTCCACTGTTCAAAACTAAACTCAATATCACCTTCGACGTCACAACAATGACACGACGTCCTTTTAGCTCCAAACGACCCAGACCTCCACGACCCGGGCTGATGACATCATAACAAAGTGACAGGACCTTTCCCGCAGTCGCTCGTCAGCGCGACGCCGTGGAAATCCGATGTTCCGCCGAGCATCCGTTAGCGAGGCGCACGTCAGGACGATTCTCCACAGACGACAGAGCCCGTTCGCTCCTCACCTTTCGGACGGCGGCGATCTTTAAAAACAAAAAACGCGCCTGAACCCGGAGGCAGAGCCGAGGGGCCTAATTTAGCATGAGATCGGCTCCATCTGTGGCGCGTGTCGCGTCGCTAATGATGCTAACGACATTGGTTTTTCCCGGATTGAGACGGCCGATTGCTGCATGCTTCGTTTGCTCCTGATTTGATGCATGTCGTTTCAGATTTAGCCTCGAGTCTCTCTCACACGCTCGGATGTGACACAGTAGCAGGAGCGAGGCTAACGCTAATGCTAAGAGCCCGTTTGGGCTAAAGGGGCGTGTCCAGTGTTTGGCCTGTAAGTAAAGGGGCGTGTCCAGTGTTTGGCCTGTAAGTAAATGGGCCTGTACGTAAAGGGGCGTGTCCAGTGTTTGGCCTGTACGTAAAGGGGCATGTCCAGTGTTTGGCCCGTAAGTAAAGGGGCGTGTCCAGTGTTTGGCCCGTAAGTAAAGGGGCGTGTCCAGTGTTTGGCCCGTAAGTAAAGGGGCGTGTCCAGTGTTTGGCCCGTAAGTAAAGGGGTGTGTCCATTGTTTGGCCAGTAATTAAAGGGGCGTGTCCAGTGTTTGGCCAGTAAGTAAAGGGGCGTGTCCAGTGTTTGGCCCGTAAGTAAAGGGGCGTGTCCAGTGTTTGGCCCGTAAGTAAAGGGGCGTGTCCAGTGTTTGGCCCGTAAGTAAAGGGGCGTGTCCAGTGTTTGGCCCGTAAGTAAAGGGGCGTGTCCAGTGGTTGGCCTGTAAGTAAAGGGGCGTGTCCAGTGTTTGGCTGTAAGTAAAGGGGCGTGTCCAGTGTTTGGCCTGTAAGTAAAGGGGCGTGTCCAGTGTTTGGCCTGTAAGTAAAGGGGCGTGTCCAGTGTTTGGCCTGTAAGTAAAGGGGCGTGTCCAGTGTCCTCCCGCTCGTCCCTGTGAAGGAGAGTTTGCCGTCGACGCGTCTTTGTTGCCGTTGGTAACTGCGATTCTGATAAAACGTTACGGATTAATTATCACATCTTTAATCTAAAACAACGGCATGTTTTGGCTCAATGGACATGGTTAAGTGACGTTTGTGGCATCAGTGAAATGCCTTTTTTAAACTTTTATTTGTCTCACTTTGGGAATCGAGTTAGAAAAACAGTAATGGTAAAGGTAAAGGTTAAGAACAGGGTCATGGTTAATGGTAAAGGTTAAGAACAGGGTTATGGTAATGGTAAAGGTTAAGAACAGGGTTATGATAATGGTAAAGGTTAGGACAAAGGTTTGGTTTGAGTTGTCTGATGTGTTGGTAGTAAAAGAATCAAAGACATATTTAACTTTAAAAAAAATTGTGTGTTTCCGGTAACCCAACCGACCTGAATTTCAAAACCCGACCTTTCACATTTTATGGCATATTTACTGGCCGTACGTTTCGAAAATGTCAAATTGTGAGAGAGAATCCAAAAGCTGCGGGAAAGAAATCATCTGTGGGGATCGCGTAAGATGAAAATGGCTGCACTTTTGATAGGTTTCGTTTTACCTACGGGCGCTTCAATGTTTGCAGATGCTCATTTGGTCAGCGTGCAGACCGGCTGAGTCAACACTAGATCATACACTCCTAACTCACGGAAGTCAGAATGAGTTAGGAGTGTATGATCTAGTGCCGACCCACTTGCTGCCATGGCGACAGGCACGCCGGGGGTAGCAGCGGTGAAGATGCGTGACGGTCGAAAAGTGTTCACATCACGTAGTGACAATAAGAAAAATAGTGCGACACTGCAAAGCCTGTCACGGGTTCAATCGCCACTTTCGAAGTTCCAACTACTGCTGGAAATGCCTTTTGGCAAAGTACGGCTGGCACTTACAAGCAACGGTGCTTTGGAAAACTTTTTTGGGACAATTGGCAACAGCGGGTCCACGCCGCGGTCCGCTCCGCGGTCCGCGCTGTGCAGAAACAACAGAGCAACGCTCTTTTCCTGTGGTTGGACTAGTTTAAACATATTTTATTCAATATCTGCACCAATTAGGCCACTTCAATGTGAAGCACTCACTTCTGAGAAAAGAAGACTGTGCAAAACCTGTGCAAGAATTTTGAAATATATATTAAAAAAAAAAAAAAGTCCAACCTACCGACCTGGATTTTTTTTTCAATGTTACTGAAAACACACTATTTATTTTATTCGGCCTAAAACAAGAACGGCTTGAGTCTTTTTCATTGAAACAAGAACAGTTTGGAACCATTTGCTATTTGGCGCTTTTCACGTGTTACCATGACAACCAGCGGGGCCCGCAGCAGAGCTGAGAGAGCCGGTAGCGGTTGGATGGTTCCACAGACACTGCATATTTGCTTTGCCTGGAATGTTCCGCAGTATCTCTCTCCATGGAGACAAGCAGGCAACGGCATCGGGCCAAGTTATAGGTCAGGTCTGTGGAGGGGCGAATGCATGTTTTTTTCAAATGTTCAGCAATAAAAAGTGTAAACGAAGGAATGTAAAATAGGTCAGTTTAATGCCATTCTGTGAAATATGCAAAGCAAACATGAAGCGCAATGATCTCCATGGAGACTCCACCAGAAGTCAGAGTTTGTAATGTTCCACAGTATGGATAACATAATATATATTTTCAGCATGTTTTGCTGCTTAAACAGACACATAAATAGTGCTTCTTATTTATGGTCATTCTCAGCCAACAGGGAAATCAATAATTCATTCATTTTCTACCGCTTGTTCCCGAGAAATCAGATTATAATTGAAACAAGAATTAGATAATGGATAAAAAACATATCTAAATAAAACAGAACTCGAGTATTCGCACGTTGTCAAACGTCCAGTGCGCTGTGTATCTCTTTTGGCAGTGAGTCCGTTCGTATCAAAATGCATGAGAAATACTAATGCGAGACAGTGTCACTCTGCGCCGCGCCACGATTCCCATGAGCCCCGGCGGCGGCGACTCGGCTCCCGGACACCGACAGCTTATTAGTCAGTCTTTTTGTACGAGTGTCAAACTGTCCAACACTCACGGCGTCGGGCGCAGGGAGGAAACAAATGTACGGGTCCGAAACACACGCAAACGCCACAAACTCCAGAGATTAGGACGAAAACACGGTCCGAATCCCACTTTGGCTTAATCCCACGTTTATTTATGGGATATAGAGTTTTATAAGACAAATATTTTTCAGTATTTCCACAGTTAATGACCTTTACTTTGTCGGGCGTTCCCTCGTCAGGATTTAGTTAGCGCTCCATCTACTGGCGGCAGAAGGAATTACCACAGGGAAACAAACAAAAGCTAGCTTGCCCCGGCATGCTAATGTGAACGCACAGTTGTGATGAAGCTGATTTGAGTTAAAAACAGCACCTGCAGAGCGCCACCTCTGATGTCACAAGCAGAGAAGATGAGCTTGTGAGCAGGATTAATGAAACAAGTGTGAATGACGCAAAATACAACTCCAGCAAGACAGAAATGTGAACAAGAATCGCCTGTTTGTATAAAGCCTCTGACCTGTAAACACGTCAAGTGACCGGCCTTGAACGTCACATGTCAGCGGCGACCGAACGCATCCGAAAAACATGCAAAGACGTGACCCCAGACCTGACTTCAGACCTGACTTCAGCATCGGGAGACGAATCTTTATTTATGGACTTATTTAGCCGATGAAGCCCACGGAGATCGATTTAGAACAGCTTTTATTCAGTCATAATGGGAAGTGCTTCTGGTGCAGCAGAAGAGCTACAGATGTCAAGACAGTGAAGAAACTTTATCAAATGTAAAAAGTAACATTAGTGGAAAAGTGAAGAGGAAATATGAAGTCAAAGGGTTTTTTTTTGTCTTCGTTCTATTTCAATTTAAGTCAAGTTAGAAAATCAATGCATTATTTTTTTTCCATCAAACGTTCTGTTGCACAGATCAGGAACTAAAAAGGCACAAAACTGTAGCCCCAGTTCCTACGCCATGAGCACTCACGTCCTCGACTGCAGGGGGCGCTCTTTGGAGGCCGCGTTCACGTTCCACGATGTCGTGATATCGTTTTTACAGTGTTAGTTTTGTCGACACAAACTCAATCGCATCTCCTCCTCCTCCTCCTCCTCCTCCCTCCATCATGAGCCTCCTCCTCCTCCCCTCTTCCCTCCATCATGAGCCTCCTCCTCCTCCCCTCTTCCCTCCATCATGAGCCTCCTCCTCCTCCCCTCTTCCCTCCATCATGAGTCTCCTCCTCCTCTCCTCCTCCACCTCCTCTCCTTCTCCTCCCTCCTCTCCTCCTCTCCTCCTCCTCTTCCCTCCATCATGAGCCTTCTCCTCTCCTCCTCCTCCTCCTCCCTCCATTGTGAGCCCCCTCCTCTCCTCTCCTCCTCTTCCCTCCATCATGAGTCTCCTCCTCCACCTCCTCCTCTCCTCCTCCACCTCCTCTCTCCTCTCCTCCTTTCCTCCTCTTCCCTCCATCATGAGCCTTCTCCTCCTCTCCTCCTCCTCCTCTTCCTCCCTCCATTGTGAGCCCTCTCCTCCTCCTCTTCCCTCCATCATGAGCCTTCTCCTCTCCTCCTCCACCTCCTCCTCTCCTCCTCCACCTCCTCTCCTCCTCCTCCTCCTCTCCTCCTCCCTCCACCTCCTCTCCTCCTCCTCCTCCCACCATCATGAGTCTCCTCCTCCTCCTCCTCTCCTCCTCCTCCTCCTCCTCCTCCTCCTCCTCCTCCTCCTCCTCCCTCCATCATGAGTCTCCTCCTCCTCTCCTCCTCCACCTCCTCCTCCTCTTCCCTCCATCATGAGTCTTCTCCTCTCCTCCTCCACCTCCTCCTCTCCTCTTCCACCTCCTCTTCTCCTCCTGCTCCCTCCATCATGAGGCTCCTCCTCTCCACCTCCTCCTCCCTCCATTGTGAGCCCCCTCCTCTCCTCTCCTCCTCCTCTTCCCTCCATCATGAGTCTTCTCCTCTCCTCCTCCACCTCCTCCTCTCCTCTTCCACCTCCTCTTCTCCTCCTGCTCCCTCCATCATGAGGCTCCTCCTCTCCACCTCCTCCTCCCTCCATTGTGAGCCCCCTCCTCTTCTCTCCTCCTCCTCTTCCATCCATCTTGAGTCTCCTCCTCCTCCTCCTCTCCTCCTCCACCTCCTCTCCTCCTCCTCCTCCCTCCATCATGAGGCTCCTCCTCTCCTCCTCCTCCTCAGAGTCCAGCCTCAGGCACATGTTTGCTCTCACAAATCGCTGCAGATACAGGAGGGATTAGGTTTATTAAATCTGTAAATCTCACTTTGCACAAGGTTCACGTCCCAGAGCACACGTCACTGTTATAACGGTGGCTTTGATTTAAGCCTGATGCCCCGTCAACATGTTTACAGCCGAGAAGGTCTGGACACTGCAAAAAACAAGTACTGTTCCACTCACCAAAGCCACTTGAAATGACTAAAATATTCTTGTTTGTTCAGTTTTATATTAGCCCAGAATTCTCTGTCATTTTTTCAGATGTGACAGAAACTTCATAAATCACTTTGACGAGTTGAAAATCCAACTGTTGCTTTTAGTTTTACAGGAAATAAACATAAAAAGTGACGTTTTGGGATAAAACTGAACCGGACTTTCCTCTTGGCGTTTTGACCCCGCCTCCGCAGCCCCGCCTCCACAGCCCCTCCTCTACAGCCCCGCCTCCACAGCCCCTCCTCTACAGCCCCGCCTCCGCAGCCCCGCCTCCACAGCCCCTCCTCTACAGCCCCGCCTCCGCAGCCCCGCCTCCACAGCCCCTCCTCTACAGCCCCGCCTCTGCAGCCCCGCCTCCACAGCCCCGCCTCCACAGCCCCGCCTCCACAGCCCCTCCTCTACAGCCCCGCCTCTGCAGCCCCGCCTCCACAGCCCCGCCTCCACAGCCCCTCCTCTACAGCCCCTCCTCTACAGCCCCACCCCCGCAGCCACTCTTGTCTCTCTCCAGAACGTGTTAGTGAGACGATAAAAACACTGAATAAAGTCCGATTTTTGCCTTTAGATAGCCCCAGTTGCCCTGACGTAGTGCACCTGACGTAGTGCACCTGACGTAGTGCACCTGACGTAGTGCACCTGACATAGTGCACCTGACATAGTGCACCTGACGTAGTGCACCTGATGTAGTTCACCTGACGTAGTTCACCTGACGAGAGGGCATGGATCTAGTGGCCAGTCCAGTGGAACTACAGCAAAAACACTGACAGTGACCAACAGATTTAACACATTTTGTGGCAATTTTTGCTTATTTTCAGTTCATTCTTTATTGAAAATTGCTCAGTTTTCTTGAAACCAGTTTTTAACCCTAGTTTGAGCTCGCTCTGATTGGTCAGACACGGTACGTTAGCCCGCGCTCCTCGCCCAATGGGAGAACACTGCGCTAGCTACATCAGCTAAGGCTAAACTGGCATCACACTCCAATCAACACCGCCATTGGCTCAAAACGACAGGCTTGTGGGAGGGGCTGAGCGCTGCAGGCACTTCCTGCTTAGCTTGTTAGCTTGTTAGCTTGTGGGCTGTGCATGTGCAAAAGGCGTTTCTTTGTTGAACAGTTCTTAAAGAAGATTCAAATTTCTAAATAGTGCAAAGGAGAGAGCCAACGCTAACATGGCTTACATTTAAAAACACGTCTGATACGTTTATAATGAAGGAATAACGTTATAACATGGTTTGTTTAGCGTTATTCCCCCATGTGATGATAAATGGAGCTTAACGTTTCACAAAGGGAATATTTCACAGTGTTTAATGATTTGGTCCGAGCCGTGCTCCTGGTCCGCTTGTTTACTCTGCTGCGCTAAAGGAACACATAGCTTTAGCGTTAGCATAATTCCGTCTCGGATCCCTCGGCGCAGAGCGATCTACATACAGGAAATTACTGCGACCACTAATTAAACCAGGAGCACGCTTCGTTAGATTGAAATAGAGTGGAAACGTGGAGCTTGTGGGAGGAAGGGACGGAATAAAAAGAGTGTAAACGGCCGAAAATGATCTGGGATGAAACAGGGATTATGAAACTGTTAATCTCAACAGTTCAGAGTTCAGTCAATAGTAATGCAATATTTATACCAGTACTTTCGTGTAAGTCGCAATGTCAAGACTCTGCAAGTGAATATCAGTTTACTCCAGAGCCAGGTTTAAATGTATAACTTCATTTAGTCGACATTATTATTCGAGTAAAACAGAAGAACTGAAGTCGTATTAGCTTCATTCACGTCTGTTTCATTCATTCTGTTTGGTGTTTGAGTGGTTAAGTCACTGCACATATGCCAGGCTCCTTGTGTAGCCACCGCAAAGTGTGAGTTCAGCTCCCGGCGCCGACAGTGTACTGCGTGTCCTCCCCTTCTCTCATCCCCATTTCACGCTCAAAGCTGTCCTGTCTAAAGCCTACGGGCCAAAAATCCTTTAAGAAAAGAATAATACTCAATTTCAATTTCCCCTGGATTTTTACATCATAGGTTGAAATCCTGCACAGTTTGTAAGTCCATAAATCATCACGGACTTGCTCTGAGCATTTCTGCCTCAAATCACTTTAATTTTGACCGTGCGCTTGAATTAGCCTAAACTGTCCATTCTCACTCGGCCAAATCCAAGTGAGGAGAGCGAAATAATGTATTTCTTCTGAACAAAAGCAAGTTGTAAAACATGAGATGCAAGAGCAAACGACATGTTTAAAGGTGACAACACAGATAATGCATACGTGCCGCATGTTCACTGTGGGCGGAGCCAACAAAAAGTCTCAAAACAAATGATTCTCTCTTCTGCCACGCCCCCAAAGACCCCGTGTGTCCAGAAGTGTGTGTCTGTGGTTAGGAAGGACCAGTGGACTTACAGAGATCACTCCAGACTGAGCTGTTTGTTTCAGGTTATTAGCAGCTAATGCTAATGCTAGTGGCTATGCTAATAAACGTTAGCCTACTGCAGACAGTTTTAAGGAGCCTCGCTTCCAACTGTCCAAGTGTTATATTTAAGGATCAGACACAAAGTCTGTGCTCTTGAAAGCTTTGAGGGCGTGTCCGGTTTGGAGGGCGTGTCCGGTTTGGAGGGCGTGTCCGGTTTGGAGGGCGTGTCCGGTGCAGAGAGCGTGTCTGGTGCAGAGGGCGTGTCCGGTGCAAAGGGCGTGTCCGGTGCAGAGGGCACGTCCGGTGCAAAGGGCGTGTCCGGTGCAAAGGACGTGTCCTTGGTTTGCTGCCGTCACCGCTTGTCTTCAGGGAGAAGTTTTATACCGTTTTGTGGATCATTCCAGCCAATAACTAAATTTTGAGATACACATTTTTGTCAATACGACACACGTTTTATCCATTTTATCTTGTTCCTGATATTGTCTGGCTTGACATTTCGCACCATAATGTCATCTCTACGCCGCACCATCAGGGACAGGAGATTTTCCTCATCGCCCGGAGCCAAACCTGGACTTACTTTCATTTAAAACCTCCCTCCGGCCCCAAGCGTGACCTTCTCTATCCCAAAATCTGCAACATCCTGCACAGCCATTCATGTCTCAAACCACTGACGTGTCTCAAAACGGCCGCGCGACCTCGCAGTTGGGTAATCATGACCATTGCGGAGGTAACGGCCCTTAAGTTAATCAGGGGAGAGCGATTGTGTGTCTCCAGGTAGAAAACAGCTCGCCCAGGGTCAGAGGAGAACCTAATGCAGGCGTGATGAGGAAGTATTAGGAGTGAAGAGGAGAGAAGAGGGAGCTCGTTCAAACGCCAGCCGAGCATGAAGCGCAGGGAGAGAGGGGGCATAATGAACCACTCCACCTCAAGGACAAACGTGTTGAGAGGCCTCCACAGTGAGACGGAGGCACGAGGAGGCAGGCTGGGGACTAAAGAGGACAATATCTGCTCCTGAAACACAAATGTATCCACAAAGTGACACTGCAGTTTGAGAAAGAGGCACTTGACATTTGTAAAGATGAGGATTGTTTTTGGCTGGATCCTGGTCCCTGGACCTCCTGAGTCCAGGATCTGGGCTTTTATGTATTATGTTAGTCACTGCATCTTTTTCATTATAATCTTGTTTGGTCCGAGCATGATCCTCAAACTCTCAGATTGTTTAAGTTAAACTCAGATAGTTGAAGTTAAACTTGACTTGAGCCTTTTCTCTGTTCTCAGGTGACAAAGACCTGGACGATTATTACCCTCGAAAGCACCATCACCAGGACTTCCACCAGGACTTCCACCAGGACTTCCATCAGGACTTCCACCAAGACTTTCACCAGGATTTCCATGGCCCCTCCCACTCCCACGGCCCCTCCCATGGCCCCTCCCACATGGTGAAAATGAGCGCAGAGCCGTCATCTCACCAGCAGAGGCAGCGTCCTCGGGGCAGAGTGCAGAGAGCCATGTCTCAGGACCATGTGTTGTCCCCTCCGAGGACGCCTCGACGGGACAGAGACAGAGACAGCTACGGCTTGTCGCCATACGGCGCCATGGCAAGCGCCGCCTACGGCAGCAGCAGGAACCTGTCCAATGAGCAGCTCCTGTCTGTGGACCGGCTGCAGTCCCAGGACCCTCTGCTGCTGTCGCCCGCCAGGAGGCGCGACAAGTTTCGGCAGAAGGCCATGGCCCGTGCCATGTCGCACGCCGACATGCTCATGCCCACCACTCCGGTGATGGACCGGCACAAAGTCACAAAGATGCAATCTCAGCCGAGCGCCTCAGACTCCTACAACACGCTGACCGTCAATCACCTGCAGCCGTCCACCTCCAAACGACAGGCCTTCGCCTCGAGGCGGACTCACACTGTGGACCACCTCCAGTACATGTCAGGCCACACCTACCGCAGCGCCAGCAAGAACGAGGTCACCGTCTGAGAGAGACAGGAACCGTCAGAGGGAGAGAGGTCATAGTGTGAGGGAGAGAGACAGAGAGAGACAGAGAGAGGTCATAGTGTGAGGGAGAGAGACAGAGAGAGACAGAAAGAGGTCATAGTGTGAGGGAGAGAGACCGAGAGAGACAGAGAGAGGTTGTAGTGTGAGGGAGAGGGAGGTCAAAGGGTGAGGGAGAGAGACAGAGAGAGGGAGGTCATAGTGTGAGGGAGAGAGGCAGAGAGAATTCATAGTGTGAGGGAGAGAGAGAGAGAGGTCATAGTGTGAAGAAGAGAGATAAACAGAGGCAGAGAGAGAGAGGTCAAAGTGAGAGAGAGACAGAGAGAGGTCATAGTGTGAGGGAGAGAGACAGAGGCAGAGAGAGAAAGAGAGAGAGCCAGCTCATCACCTGAAGGAGAGAGAGAGGACTAAAGAGAGCTCTTCTGCGCTGACCACGGTCAGAGCGTCTGCAGACGGAGGTTTCTGTGGTGAAACGTGACCCTCCGACACCGCTCTTGAGGGTCAAGGGCAAACGGCCCGTGGGAAGCTCAGATTCACTTATAACAGTGTCCATCCACAGGTCTGACTCCAGGTCGTCACGGCAACAGAAGCAATTACTCTGAAGGCAAAACAATCTTTGTACCAGAAATCTGTGAGCAAAGGAATGAAACCCACCGACGGACTTCCTGTTTCATCAAACCCATCGCTTCCTAGAACTCTGGACTTTGTTCTGGACTCTGGTCTAGACTCTGGTCTGGTCTTTGTTCTGGACTCTGGTCTGGACTCTGGTCTGGAGTCTGGTCTAGACTCTGGTCTGGTCTGTGTTCTGGACTCTGGTCTGGACTCTGGTCTGGAGTCTGGTCTAGACTCTGGTCTGGTCTTTGTTCTGGACTCTGGTCTGGACTCTGGTCTGGACTCTGGTCTGGACTCTGGTCTGGACTCTGGTCTGGACTTTGGTCTGGACTCTGGTCTGGACTCTGGTCTGGAGTCTTGTCTGGAGTCTTGTCTGGAGTCTTGTTTGGAGTCTGGTCTGGACTCTGGTCTGGACTCTGCTCTGGACTGTGCTCTGGACTCTGCTCTGGACTTTGGTCTCTCCGGAGGCTCTAAGGGACTCAACACAAAGGAGACTATTTTGCAAAGCGGCACAAATGGAACGCCGTCGTGCTTCTCCATAGTTACCGTTTCCGCGGGAGCTTTGGACCCTCCTGACCGGGCGCTCTCCATTTCCGAGGGTGGGTTAAAAAGCACAATCATGGACCCTCCTGTTCGATCTTTGCAACCTGCGCCAGAATCATTCCGCAGTGTTCCTTTAGATGGCGCCTGCGCGTCGGCTTTTAGAGGCCGCACTTCTGCCGTAGACGATTGTACATAGGCTGAACTTAGCGGCGTAAACCAAGAACAACTGGCCCTAGCTCTCTTTAAATATTACTTTTAGATAAGTTACAAGTCATGTATCCACAGACGTCTTCTCTGACTCACGGTAATAAATACAATGCGAGTTATTTGTTTTTGTGCTGAAGCTGGAAACTGTGATCAGAACGGACAATTAAAGGGCCTGTATTATTACACCAAAGCTTTGAGACTTTATGTTTTATGATAGGGATAGAACCAGATCTGTTGATGTAAAAAGTGAAATATAAACTTAACTTTGCTGGAGAATCTGCAGTTACAAAAAGCAGTTCTACAACTAAAATATGAAATTACATCAATAAAAACTGTGGAATTGACGTCAAAATCTCGTCTCGTCTCGTCCCGTCCCTATAGCAACGGCCAAAACACACGTACGGAACAAGTAACAGCGACCAGAGGGCGCAGTGAATCCTCCTGCTGCTGCACGTTCACGTCTTTTCTTTAAAAAGCAGCATTTTGAGTCACGAAAAGGAAGACGTTATTTCACAAAAACAAGCGACTGAATTAAAACCATGATTTAAGGTTTGTATTTGAGGGTTAAAAAGCTAAATTAAAGTCAAATGAGGATAATATAGGGCCTTTAATCAAAATTTGCATTTGTTTTGCTGAGCCCCACCTTCTCTTTCACAGCGAGGGTTGTGATTGGACGGGAGCTGCCATCACATGTTTGAAAATGGGACTGATCACGGTCCGTTTGTGTAAAGGTTCATCTTCAACACTTTGTCTTCATTTAACTCTTTGGTTGTACAATTAATAAAACAATATTTTAAATATAAAAAAACGTGATTTGATTTCACTTGAAACTGTCTTTGTCGTGGCGCTCTGGCTAGCTCGCCGTCTCTAGCTAGCTCGCCGTCTCTGGCCCAGCTCGCAGTTTACTAACATAAACTATAATGTAAAGTAAAATTTGTGGCTTTATGTTACTGTTTATCACGCCTCAAAAGTAGCATTAGCCTTAGCATTGAGACACAAATTCCAACCTTTCAAAAAAGTATTTAAAAACCACTAAGAAATAAAAGGACAAGATCACGCTGCGCTAACAGTGAGCTAGCCGGGCGCCGTAAGAGCCAATTCAGATTATGATCCTAATTTATGTTTTTGTCAACTTAAATACAAACGCAGTCTGAGCAAAGCCTCAGTAAACTCTTCATTTGTGATTTTAAAACGTGTCAAAGGTCCTAAAGCGCTAACCAGAGCCTCCATCTGGACCTTGTCTCCAGGTCTAAAGCCAGAGTTAAACAAAAGTAGGACTAAATGGTTTTTGAATCGTTCCGCTGCAGAAACGCCGAGGCTTTTAATGGAAAACGATCCGTAAAAAAAAACCTCCTGTCCCACGTGGGCTGTGATCGTGCCCCAGGGCAGACTGTAAAAACCGAGCGCTCTCTGTGGACGCCGCTCATTCACGTCTAAAAGTACAACACCTTTGTTTTAAAACGAGGATCGATCAGACGGAAACATTTTCGCCGCGTTGTTTCTCGTTAATGACGTGACCTGAAAACATCGTACAGCTCTAAAAAGTGCACTACGACGTCTTTGGTGGAGGGTCTGCCGCCTGGAATGTTCCACAGTGGGGCTTTAAACATATTTATCTGGCATTTATACAGAATATGTTGAAAAAGATACATTCTAACTGTGTGGACCGGTTTCTGCTGCTGCTGCTGAGACGTTTAAAGCCGCGTTTCGACCAGCTCTTGCATTGTGATTCCACGTTGAACGGTTTTGCCTCATTTCTTTGACTTCTTTGCGTGTGAGGGGCGTGGCTAAAGCTAGCGTGCACAGGAACAGTTTTGCCTCATTTCTTCGACTTCTCTCAAAGCAGCATTTGAACCTCTCTTTATGTCATGCTTTGGCTTTGGATCATGTCAGACGCATTATGACCTGGAAATATCAGATTTTGGCTCAGATCTGCTGAAAGGCAAAAAAAACTGTAAAAATGCAGGTTTATGCAGATATTTCTGAGCATTAAAAACACAAAAATGAAGGATTCTGTATTATTTTTTTTGTTTCCGATGGCGATATTCAGACAATAATATGACAATCCAACAGAAATGTGTTAAAAAATGTCTTATAATAATCAGACAAATGTTAAAATATCTGCCAAATAAATCAAAAATATCACCTTATAACCTATACAACATATCTTTTAATTGTTTTACTTTTTTTTGCTGCATTTTTATCATAAGTGATGAACTCAATTTTCCAAATTTGGCATTTCTTCAAATCAACATTCATATTATCATCTAAATTTCGATATATATGGCCCAACACTAAGCCAAAATAGGCCGATGGCAGACCCTCCACTAGAAAAGTTACACAGTGCATCTTTGACTTTACGCAGTTCACCTTTAACTTGACCCAGTGCACCTTTAACTTTATGCAGTGCACCTTTACGCAGTGCACCTTTAACTTTACGCAGTGCACCTTTAACTTTACGCAGGGCACCTTTAACTTGACGCAGTGCACCTTTAACTTTATGCAGTGCACCTTTACGCAGTGCACCTTTAACTTTACGCAGTGCACCTTTAACTTTACGCAGGGCACCTTTAACTTGACGCAGTGCACCTTTAACTTGACGCAGTGCACCTTTAACTTGACCCAGTGCACCTTTAACTTTACGCAGTGCATCTTTAACTTTACGCAGTGCACCTTTGACTTTACGCAGTTCACCTTTAACTTGACCCAGTGCACCTTTAACTTGACCCAGTGCACCTTTAACTTTATGCAGTGCACCTTTACGCAGTGCACCTTTAACTTTACGCAGGGCACCTTTAACTTGACGCAGTGCACCTTTAACTTTACGCAGTGCACCTTTAACTTTACGCAGTGCACCTTTAACTTGACGCAGTGCACCTTTAACTTTACGCAGTGCACCTTTAACTTTACGCAGTGCACCTTTAACTTGACGCAGTGCACCTTTAACTTGACGCAGTGCACCTTTAACTTTACGCAGTGCACCTTTAACTTTACGCAGTGCACCTTTAACTTGACGCAGTGCACCTTTGACTTTACGCAGTGCACCTTTAACTTGACGCAGTGCACCTTTGACTTTACGCAGTGCACCTTTAACTTTACGCAGGGCACCTTTAAGTTGACGCAGTGCACCTTTAACTTTACGCAGTGCACCTTTAACTTTACGCAGTGCACCTTTAACTTGACGCAGTGCACCTTTAACTTGACGCAGTGCACCTTTAACTTGACGCAGTGCACCTTTAACTTGACGCAGTGCACCTTTAACTTGACGCAGTGCACCTTTAACTTTGGATTCCAGGTGATTGAACTCGTTTGTTTGCAGCGTCCCTCCATCGTCCTATTTATAAATCGTCCGGTCGGCGTTTCTTGTAAAAATTATGTCATTTGAAGCCTTTCTTTTCTCTTCTGGAGCCGTTTGACTGAAGGAGCTGTTCTTGGGTCAAAGTGTCGATGAACTAAACGACTAAAGGTTCTAAACTCACTCTTCTCGTTGTGGTTTCTTCAGGTTTAGTTTTTCTGGTAAATGCTGTGATGGGAGCGGTGACCTGCAGCGAGTGACGTTTGTGTGTTTAAAGTATTACACTAATCCTTTATGTGACTGGCATCGGTATCAAACTGTTTCAGACTTGGACGATGGAGGCTCTAGATCGAAATAGATATTTTAAAAAATGCTTCAGACTTGGTTTTCACTGAAGTCTTTCAAGGTGTTTTAAATTAATTTAAATGAAAAATCAGATTAAATAATGTTCACAGGAATTTGGCAATTGGAGAACCGTCCCAGTCTTCCCCGCCCTTAGACCCGCCTCTTCCGGAAGGAAAAAGTACAATAAACCAAAGTAGAAACCACAGTGAAGGAAAGCGTTCTGAGAAGAGCCCGGGCTCAGACTCAGGGATCTGAGGGTAAATCCCTTTTAGTTCATAATGTGGAACAGGAGCACCACAGGGCTGTGTACTTTCTCCCCTGCTCTTCACCCTGTGTGTGCCCTGTGTGTGGCCCGTGTGTGGCCCGTGTGTGCCCTGTGTGTGCCCTGTGTGTGGCCCGTGTGTGCCCTGTGTGTGCCCTGTGTGTGGCCCCTGTGAGCCCTGTGTGTGCCCTGTGTGTGGCCCGTGTGTGCCCTGTGTGTGCCCTGTGTGTGCCCTGTGTGTGCCCTGTGTGTGCCCTGTGTGTGCCCTGTGTGTGCCCTATGTGTGGCCCGTGTGTGGCCCGTGTGTGGCCCGTGTGTGCTCTGTGTGTGCCCTGTGTGTGGCCCGTGTGTGGCCCGTGTGAGCCCTGTGTGTGCCCTGTGTGTGCCCTGTGTGTGCCCTGTGTGTGGCCCGTGTGTGGCCCCTGTGAGCCCTGTGTGTGCCCTGTGTGTGCCCTGTGTGTGGCCCGTGTGTGGCCCCTGTGAGCCCTGTGTGTGCCCTGTGTGTGCCCTGTGTGTGGCCCGTGTGTGCCCTGTGTGTGCCCTGTGTGTGCCCTGTGTGTGGCCCTGTGTGTGCCCTGTGTGTGGCCCGTGTGTGGCCCGTGTGTGGCCCGTGTGTGGCCCGTGTGTGGCCCGTGTGTGCTCTGTGTGTGCCCTGTGTGTGGCCCGTGTGTGGCCCGTGTGAGCCCTGTGTGTGCCCTGTGTGTGCCCTGTGTGTGCCCTGTGTGTGGCCCGTGTGTGGCCCGTGTGAGCCCTGTGTGTGACCCGTGTGTGGCTTGTGTGTGCCCTGTGTGTGGCCTGTGTGTGCCCTGTGTGTGGCCCGTGTGAGCCCTGTGTGTGACCCGTGTGTGGCCCGTGTGAGCCCTGTGTGTGACCCGTGTGTGGCTTGTGTGTGCCCTGTGTGTGCCCTGTGTGTGCCCTGTGTGTGGCCCGTGTGTGGCCCGTGTGAGCCCTGTGTGTGGCCTGTGTGTGGGAGAATCTTCCAGAGTTGTTCCAGATCCGTGTTCTTGTTGTAAATGGTGTCACTCTGAAACGATCCGTGGAGGCAGAGGAAATCAGGTCGAACAGAGCCAGAGCTCAGAGGAGGCTAAAAATACCTTTACACACACAGACACAGACACACACACACACACACAGTTACACACACACACACACATACAGTTTTAATGAAACAAACTCACTAAGTGCCCAATTATCGCCCACTTCTGGAAGTACCAACAGGAAATAAACCAATGTACATATTTAACACATTTGAACTGAAACAAGGATCAGATGTACAACAGCTGATGCTCGACAAAGATCCACGATGCGATCCCAGTGGCCTCAGGAACTAGAACGTGGTTAAAATGCTGTCCTCAAATAGAAACCACATTTCAGGACTGGTCAGCATTTGACAAACATGTAAAATAAGGTGCAAACAACATGCAGCACGTCTAGACTGAGGAGCTCAGACTGACTTTTCCCCAGAGAGGGCGAGACACAGAAAGTCAAACCCTTCTGCTGTGGGGCGAGAGCAGTAACCGCTGCACCACCATCATATGTTCTGACCAGGTTTCAGGGCCTCCTGTCAGGAAGTGTCTGGGGAGGGGGAAGTCTGACCGTCTCCGCTTTAACACTTCCTCCTGAAGTGTAGCCTGTTCTCCACAGAGAAGGTCAGTCTGGTCACTCACTACGTTTGGGCCGCTCAGCGTTTCCGCAGCACGTTTTAGACTCACATGGCGTCAGCCAATCAGGAGCTTCCTCAAGAGAGCTGTCATTCATCTGAGGCGTGTCCGTGGTCAAAGCAGAGAAGCTTGACGTGATGTTGATAAGTATGAACCTTTGGGGTCAAAATCAGACGGCTGTGTGCTGTCTGCATTTAATTCAAACGAATGATAAAGCGTTGGTTCATACCGTATGAACTATAAGTCGCACCAGCCAAAAAATGCATAATAGAGAAAAAAAAACATATAATTCGCACTTGAGTATGAAATGTAGTTGCAAGTGTGAAAATGACAAATAATATCACATATTAGTCGCTCCGGAGTATAAGTATATAAGTATAAATATAAGCATAAGTCGCACTCTTGCCAAAACTATGAAAAAAAGTGTGACTTATAGTCTGGAAAATACGGTAATTAGAATGTTAGGAATGTGTTAGGAAAGTGAGGAGAAAGTTTGAAATCGCTGCAAACTTTTAAAAAAGAACTCGTTTCCGTTTGTTGTTTTCAAGACAATCAGCGCCTTTAAGTCGAGGAAATAACTATATACACACTATTTTCTCCTGAAACCAATAATGCCCAATGTTCTTTTGACTAAAGTGCCCCTAAAGCATTTCCCTCCAGCGTCTCTGTCCCGCAGATCAGCAGCGGTGCAGTGAGTTTGTGCGATTCCCAGGATCGTGCCCTCGCCGCCTCCTTTAAAGTCCCGCAGCGGCGCCGGGACCCCATTACCGCCGCTGACAGCCACATTAATACACCTGCTCCTGCCTCCAAACCTCCCTCTGACTCCGGGAGGCGTGGTCCGGACTCACAACGCCGCCACAGCCTCGGCGCACAATACAAAAAGCCACAATACAAGATAACACGTCTTCCTCTATGGACAGATAATAATAATACGATTAATACTAATGAGCTGAAGCCAGTGGAAATGCAGCGCTTTGCCTTTAATGTTCCGTTTATAACTTACAACTGTGATTGGTCTCTATGGAGATCAAAGTGTTTAAAGTGCCTATGACAGGTTTTTGCGATTCTCTAATTTTGACTCTATATGCTGTATTTATACCTGTTGTGAATATAAATTATACTTTTACACCAAATGAGAAGGTATTTGTGGTGAAAATGTCGAAAAATCTGTAGAAAATGACAGGAAGTGACATCACAGCAGGGACGCTCATTCCAGTCAAAGTTTATGCAGAATTTATACAAAGAAACAACTTTTTTTGACTCTCTAAACATTAATTCATCAAAATAGAGCCGCTCTCAAATGAATAAAACATCATGACGGGCCCAGTGGTTGCAAGCTAATTTCCTTCTGTGATGTCATCAATTACAAACAGGAAGTATACGCCTATGCTTTTTTGGGCAAAATGTTAAATATATTTATAGTTTATGTTATATGCTTAACTCCGTTCAATGAGTCATTCCACTTCACTTTTGCTTCTATTCTGGGATTTGGAACGTTTTTCTTCACTAACTTTTAAAGGGTCTACGACATCTGAAATGTCTCTAACGACTCTAACGACTCTTAAACGGTCTCCAAACGTCTCCAAACACAACCAATCCTGTGAAAATGGCACAAATCAAGATAAAACGGGCGATTTTAACATTGGTAAAGTTTGTTTGTAATTTTTTGCAGTGCAGGCGAAGGACGTGCGGCGGCTCGGGGGGCGGGGCGGCGGGGGGCGGCAGGGGCGGGGGGTTGGCGGCGGCGTTGGGGGGTTTCAGGTTCTGTATTTGCATTTAGATGGAACAGACCAAGGACGGTCCAGGGTCCGTTCGGATCTGTCCAGGAAAAGTCTCCCGACGCTTTTAAAAACATTTGCTGGTTTATATTTCCCGATCGACGCCGTGTGATTTATTTCCCACCGCAAACGCGCTCAGAACAAAACAAAGATGGCGGCGGGGGTCAGATCGGGCTTGTTCAGGTTTTGTTCGGGTGGGAAAAGGGGGGGACGCCGGGGGTAACGAGATAACGAAATCCAGACTTTTTAAAGACATTTTCAACCAGATAAAGTCGTAACTATGGCAACTTAAGACTTCTAGTGACAGAACATTTACAGATGAAGTGTAATGTTGATGTTTGGAGTCAAGGTGACGCTATTATTATGTTATCTTTATATTAGTCACAATTAGGTCACAATATAATGCAATAATAATAATCAAGACCGTTTTTGAAGCGACATTTAGTATTTGTGTGTGGATTATACTTATTTTGTATAATCCATATCGTCCGATAATATATGTAATGTGGAGAATCGCTAAATTGTGGTCTTTTTTTGTTATTTTGTCATTATGACATTTCTGATCAGTTAATTTAACGTTGAGGTCCTAAACGAGACCCTTGGGTCTGATTGTAGGCGGAGCATAAACTTTCTCTGGCCTCTTCTCTCGTGTGCAGTGGTCAGGCTTTCTCTTCTCTCGTGTGCAGTGGTCAGGCTTTCTCTTCTCTCGAGTGCAGTGGTCAGGCTTTCTCTTCTCTCGAGTGCAGTGGTCAGGCTTTCTCTTCTCTCGTGTGCAGTGGTCAGGCTTTCTCTTCTCTCGTGTGCAGTGGTCAGGCTTTCTCTTCTCTCGAGTGCAGTGGTCAGGTTTTCTCTTCTCTCGTGTGCAGTGGTCAGGCTTTCTCTTCTCTCGTGTGCAGTGGTCAGGCTTTCTCTTCTCTCGAGTGCAGTGGTCAGGTTTTCTCTTCTCTCGTGTGCAGTGGTCAGGTTTTCTCTTCTCTCGTGTGCAGTGGTCAGGTTTTCTCTTCTCTCGTGTGCAGTGGTCAGGTTTTCTCTTCTCTCGTGTGCAGTGGTCAGGCTTTCTCTTCTCTCGTGTGCAGTGGTCAGTCTTTCTCTTCTCTCGTGTGCAGTGGTCAGGTTTTCTCTTCTCTCGTGTGCAGTGGTCAGGTTTTCTCTTCTCTCGTGTGCAGTGGTCAGGCTTTCTCTTCTCTCGTGTGCAGTGATCCTCGTGTTTAGATGAATGACCTTTCGGACGCTCCCTCGGCTCAGTGTCCGGTTTCTGAGGCCAGTCCTGCTGCAGAGCGCTGACCTTAACAATCAGATCCACAAACAAACACACAAAAAGAAACTAGAGGGAACCAGACAGTGAAGCGACTCAGTGGGACTATACGACCTCAGCTGCTCAGGGATGACCTACGACCTGGTCCAAAGCGTCTCCTGATGAGGTTCATGAGCATCACGCCGTCACCACACCGACACGATGACCGTCGCTCTTCTTCTGTTCCTCGTCACGGCCGCATCAGTCGGAGCGAGAATGGCCCACAGATGAGAATGGCCCACAGATGAGAATGACCCACAGATGAGAGTGACCCACTGATGAGAATGACCCACAGATAAGAATGACCCACGGATGAAAGTGACCCACAGATGAGAGTGACCCACTGATGAGAATGACCCACAGATAAGAATGACCCACAGATGAGAGTGACCCACAGATGAGAATGACCCACAGATGAGAATGACCCACAGATGAGAATGACCCACGGATGAGAGTGACCCACAGATGAGAGTGACCCACAGATGAGAATGACCCACAGATGAGAATGACCCACAGATGAGAATGACCCACGGATGAGAGTGACCCACAGATGAGAATGACCCACAGATGGGAATGACCCACAGATGAGAATGACCCAGGATGAGAATGACCCACAGATGAGAATGACCCACAGAACAAACTCAGCTCTGCTCCACTCTCATCTTCCCGTGGCCCTTTCAAAATAAACCTCATGATGAAAGGTTATGACAAACTCGTGTGCCTCATTGGGATGGGCAACAGGTTCGACCGTCGCCAAAACTTTAGACCGGGATTGAAACCAACATAACAAACGACAAAGTGTGCAATGTTGAGCTCATGCTGGAGCTGGAGGATCGTTTAAATCACAGTACAAAAGTACGGTCCAACAAAACTGATCTGGGGGCCACAGTTTTGACATTTAAAATCGAATCATTTGACCCGACTTTATACGTTCGATAACTTTGAACGCAACAACAAACTTTGGCTGAACAGGAAACCAAACCTCCGGCGGCTCTAAACACAAACCAAACCAACGTCAATGCAGAAAGCACATTTTCCCTCTCCATATTTGTTTCTTTATTACTTTTGCTGATATCTTCAAGATGCCCGAAAGGCGTGAACTCCGCTGAGCCTGATCTAAAGCGCTCTCTGCTCACCGTCCCCCGCGGAGAGCCGTAATAAATGAAAATGCTGCATTAAACACCAAACGCGCTGGAATAAGGGCCAATTACACCCGCCGCGTCAGCACAAACCCGGGTAATTTATGGGGGTCGAGTCAGCTCACCTCCAGGGGGCGACGCGCGCTCCGGCCCCGTGTTCAAGCGCCGGTTAATAAAGCACGGCGGCGTAAACTGCGCGGGTGATGGATGTGGGAGCGGGACACGCGCGTAAAAGGGTTTATAACGGCCAAATGGCTCCCGGGCGCCCGCTCTAATCACCAGAGGAGCCACTTGTGTTAGCGAGGAGCCGAGCTGTGGGTTTTGCCGTGGAAGTGTGCGCCAGAGTGTGAGTATGCGGCGCCGGAGTGTGAGTATGAGGCGCCGGTTTAATGTCAAACAAACACGAGTGGCCCTTACAGGAGACATTATGCAAATCGACCATGGAGAGCTTTTAACCCCGTCGCTTCCCGTCTCGTTTACGCACTCCACGTCGTGTTTGGAGTGATTCACGTCGCTTTTATTCACTTCCGCTGCTCAGAAAAGTCCTGTTTTCCCCCTGACACACGATGCTCTGGACTTGTTCTGTCTCTGTTCTGAGATGCCGTGTTCGAGTTCCAGGGACGATGTAAACGACCCACAAACGTTGAAAGTGTAGTTGACGAGGTTATTCGTTAGCTTGGGTTCGGGAGCAGGACCACGCCTCAACCTTTTACTTCTCCAGCAACCACACCTCCACTCTGTAACCACGCCTCTTATTACCCAGAAGGTCTATATATATACAGGCCAATCCCAGCATCTCTCGTTGTCTCTGCTCTCTCGACGCCGCCCTCTCACCCCATGTCTCTATCATCTTCACCTTAACACATCACCATCTATGGAGGCGGGGTTCTGAATCGTCTGGGCTGATCACCCGATCCCATCCTGAGTCTCTACCCAGCCAACTCTCATCGCTCCATCATCGCTCCATCATCGCTCTATCATCGCTCCATCATCGCTCCATCATCGCTCCATCATCGCTCCATCATCGCTCCATCATCGCTCCATCATCGCTCTATCATCGCTCCATCATCGCTCCATCATCGCTCTATCATCGCTCCATCATCGCTCCATCATCGCTCCATCATCGCTCCATCATCGCTTCATCATCCATCCATCATCACTATTATCATTTTTTTTTTAAATTGTACTCCATTGTTGTGGCGTGGTCCTTGCTAGTGAACTCATCATTTTTTGTTTGGTTTTGTTTCTACAAACTTGTCTAATTAAGAGTGAGTTTAAAGGACGATTGTATGAACTTATTGTGTCAAAAAGCATGTTAAATCATCCTTCGCCAAGATCGCCAAACGAAAGCTGCCGTTTGACTGACAGTTCAAAAACATCGTTCCCGTTGGCGTTGGCACACTCTCTCTCCGCTCTCCCGGTGCCGACCCGGTGAAAGTAGGCTGCTGCCGCCGCGGTGCCAAGGTGATCCCGCTGGAAGGGGCCGGTTCCTGGGGAGCCGGGGCCGGGGAGGAGGAGAGCGCGCCACACGGGCTCCTCCGGTTTCGCTCGAATCAAGGTCAACGCCGTCTTTAAAAATGTGGGACAGTTCTCCTCGAGAGAGCTCGTCCTCGTGTGCCACTCTCTCAGAAACACATCTGCAGCCGCTGAAACCGCCACAGCGCACGTTATTGAGCGTTTGTGTCACCATGACGACAAAAACTCATCATGTAGATTAAATGAAGGCAGATTCATAGAAATGATATTAATAAGGCGGCCCACGGGTTATTTAAATGCAGCGTGGACTAAGGTCAAGTATGGAGCTTCAAACACAGAATCGATCCATCTGGAGTATCGGTATCAAACAATCAATATATCGACAGTTTCGGTAAAACTGTGGTATCAATATCCCTCTGAAAATATCTATACTAGCGTGTACAATAGAATAGACCGGACATTTACTTTAGACATGTTTTGTGTCCAGCAGCAGCAGACTGGACTGATCCATCTGGACTGGTCCCTCTGTCTTCAGTTTGTCCAGTTTTCATACTTTTATTTAAACACCTGAACATGAGCGTATCGAGTATCGGTATCAAAGTACTTGGTATCATACTGACACCAAAAACTGAGTTAGAGCGTAGTGTTTTATTCCATCGCGGTTTATTCATATTCCGACGCTTCATTGTGGTCTGTATTGGCCCGTCCAGTGACCAGCGCCGGACACTAGTTAAGATAAGATAAGCCTTTATTAGTCCACACACTGGGGAAATTTCAGTGTTACAACGCACAAGTAGGTACAGAAGTGAGAGAACAGATAACTATAGAAGAATAAAAAAAATAGAGGAGCTCTTACAAAAGAAAAAAGAAAAAACTCTTGAAATAAAAACCTTATATTCTTAATAAAGTAAAAAAATAAATATAAGAAATAGTAAGTAACACTCTTATTTACAGCAGTTGTATGGACAGGGAATATTGCACCAATACGATTGACATTATGTCAGAGTATTGCACATGAGTATGTCAGCATTGCATATGACAGTATTGCACATATGCCGCTTATTCTGAACCCTGAAAGAGCTGCAAAACCTCTCCTTCACACAGCGAGGGTGGATCAGTCTCTCACTGAAGCTGCTCTCCAGAGCGGACAGAGTGTCCTGCAGGGGGCGACACTCATGGTCCAGCATAGATGTGAGTTTAGCCAGGACCCTTCTGTCCCCCACCTCCTGCACCGAGTCCAGAGCACAGCCCAGGACGGAGCTGGACTTCTTGATGACTTTGTCCAGCTTCCTCCTCTCCCTCTCTGTGATGCTGCTGCTCCAGCAGGCCACACCGTACAGGAGGGCTGATGCCACCACAGAGTCGTAGAAGGTCTTCAGGAGTGGCCCTGTCACTCCAAAAGACCTGAGTCTCCTCAGGAGGTAGAGCCGACTCTGGCTCTTCCTGTACAGTGCGTCTGTGTTATGAGTCCAGTCCAGTTTGTGGTTCAGATGAACACCCAGGTACTTGTATGAGTCACTCTCTCAATGTCCCGTCCCTGGATGTTCACTGGTGAGGGGGCAGTGGGGTGGCGTCTGCGGAAATCCACCACCATCTCCTTGGTCTTCCCCGCGTTGATGAGGAGGTGGTTCCGCTGACACCAGTCCACAAAGTCCTGCGCCAGTCCTCTGTACTCCGCGTCATCGTCGTCCGTGATGAGTCCGATGATGGCAGAGTCGTCAGAGAACTTCTGCAGGACACAGCTGTCCGTGTCATGTCTGAAGTCTGCAGTGTAAAGGGTGAAGAGAAAGGGCGCGAGGACAGTGCCCTGAGGCGCCCCCACACTGCAGGTCCCCCACACTGCAGGTCCCCCACACTGCAGGTCCGAGTGTCAGACACACAGTCCCGGGCTCTCACAAACTGGGGTCGGTCCGTGAGGTCCAGGATCCACTCTGCAGGTCGTACTCCACACCAGCCGTCTCCAGCTAAGGTTTTCAGATCATTGTGTGAATTTAAATAAAACAGAATGAAACACTATGTGACTGTGTGTGTTTAGGCTTTCTACCATCTCTGTGTTTCATATCCATGGACGATGTTCTCGACTCTCGTACGTTTGATCTCATGTTTCTTTTTGGTGCGACTGCCGCGTCTTTGACCTCTTTATTTATGCTTCTGATGAATGAAATGACGCTCAGAGACGCAGCACGACTTTGTTTTCAGTCCGAGGTCGTGAATCACCTGTAACGACGTCGCTCCATCGGCTCCGGGTTTGACTAGAGTTGTGTCAGTGTTGTTCCTCCTTCCTAACCGTACACACACACACACAGACACACACAAACACGCACACACTCTCTCACACACACACACAGACAAACACACACACACACTCACACACACACACTCTCTCACACACACACACAGACAAACACACACACACTCACACACACACACACAGACAAACACACACACACACTCACACACACACACACACTCTCAGACACACACACTCACACACACACACACACACACACACTCTCACACACTCTCACACACACACAGACAGACAAACACACACACACACTCACACACACACACACTCTCTCACACACACACACACACACAAACACACACACTCTCTCACACACACACACAGACACACACACACACAAACACACACACTCTCTCACACATACACACACACAAACACACATACACACACACAGGCTTTGCTCTGGGTGGATGCTGCCCTCAGTGGGGCGTCGCTCGCTTCACGCTGCTACAATCAGGAGCAACTCTTCAGCCGCTAATGAGACCAAACAACCGCCGCCACAGATCCCGGCGCCGCGCGGGTGGAGCGGGTGGAGCGGGTGGAGCGTCGCGATAAAAGCAAAAGTCAAACGAGAGCAGCACGCCGGGAGAAGTGACGCGCGCGGGAACGGCAAAGGGGGAGGGAGAAACTGCCCTTACAGGTGTTCAGCTCTGGTGCTCGGACCGGATCGTCTCCCGTCACCAAACACCAAACACACAATCACACCGAGTTATACTTTTTAAGTGACGTGGACTTTCTGCTGTAAGAAGTGGTCACTGCAGCTCACACAGGATTTATGATGAAGACGCTGGACACTGGAGGCGAGTTACAGCTGCGAGTGAGGCTTTGTCTGTCTCTCCTCGTGGTTTAAAGTGTAAAGACCAAAGAAAAGACTGAAAACTTCTGCCACGCCCCCAAAGACCCCATGTGTCCAGAAGTGTGACTGTGGTCAGGAGGGGCCAGTGGACTTACAGAGGTCACTACAGACTGAGCTGTTTGTTTCAGGTCATTAGCAGCTAATGCTAATTCTAATACTAGTGCAGAGGGTGTGTCCGGTTTGGAGGGCGTGTCCGGTTTGGAGGGCGTGTCCGGTTTGGAGGGCGTGTCCGGTGCAAAGGGCGTGTCCGGTGCGGAGGGCGTGTTCGGTGTGGAGGGCGTGTCCGGTGCAGAGGGCGTGTCCGGTGCAGAGGGCGTGTCCGGTCCGGTGAGGGTTTGTGGACGAGGAAGAGCAGATGGAAATGTCTTTTAGTGTCAGTGTGTCAGGACTAAACCAGGACTAAACCAGGACTAAATCAGGTCTGAACCAGGACTAAACCAGGTCTGAACCAGGACTAAAGCAGGTCTAAACCAGGTCTAAACCAGGACTAAACCAGGACTAAACCAGGACTAAACCAGGTCTAAACCAGTACTAAGCCAGGACTAAACCAGGACTAAACCAGGTCTGAACCAGGACTAAAGCAGGTCTAAACCAGGTCTAAACCAGGACTAAACCAGGACTAAACCAGGACTAAACCAGGTCTAAACCAGTACTAAGCCAGGACTAAACCAGGACTAAACCAGGACTAAACCAGGTCTAAACCAGGACTAAACCAGGTCTAAACCAGGACTAAACCAGGACTAAACCAGGTCTAAACCAGGACTAAACCAGGACTAAACCAGGACTAAACCAGGACTAAACCAGATCTAAACTAGGACTAAACTAGGACTAAACCAGGACTAAACCAGGACTAAACCAGGTCTAAGCCAGGTCTAAACCAGGACTAAACCAGGACTAAACCAGGTCTAAACCAGGTCTAAACCAGGACTAAACCAGGACTAAACCAGGTCTAAACCAGGACTAAACCAGGACTAAACCAGGACTAAACCAGATCTAAACCAGGTCTAAACCAGGACTAAACCAGATCTAAACCAGGTCTAAACCAGGACTAAACCAGGACTAAACCAAGTATAAACCAGGTCTAAACCAGGACGAAACTAGGACTAGTTCTCCACTGAAATGAATGTGAGTCATAAACTAAGTTCAGGTCATTTTCATCTTAGATTCTCAGAATATGAAAATGGCTAAATAAAAGTCTGGCCCTGGCGTCCTCAAGGTGCTCGTGATGTAAACAATTTCAATTCAATTCAATTATTTTTGTAAAGCTCAAAATCACCGGAGCCGTTTCCTCGAGAGGCGAAAAAACAGATCAAACAACGTTCGTAGGAACTCGACAGCGTCCAACAAACAAACGGTGTCAATATATTGACGGGCAAAATGCAGTGGATCACGTTTTCCGTCAGTTAAAAGCAAAATATGAATCTTTTAGAATATGTTGAAGACTGTTTATGACATCTTTGAACTACAAACTTGGGCCTCAATACTCCTGCCACGGACACAATAAACGAACACTTTTGAACATACTTTTAGAAGCACCAAAAAAGACCATCACAAAGAAGCAATCCAGGACTGACAGTGACAGACATCAGAAAAATGGACAAGAAATCTGACTTAATTTGAAAAAGGACAATCTCGACCGACTTCGGACCAAATGTGACTTTTATTCGAGTTTAAATGCGCGTGATTGTGTTTCTTTTCACGTTTAGTTGTCGTTTACTTGTGTTCTTATTCTTTAAAATATCACTATCAATGTCCATAAAGTAGTGCGTTTGGAGTAATTAAACTGTAAAACGTACAAAAATCCAAACCAACACCATTTTATAACGGATATATACCGTATTTTCTGGAGTATAAGTCGCACCAGCCAAAAAATGCATAATAGAGAAGAAAAAAACATATCTAAGTCGCATTGGAGTATAAGTATATAAGTATATGTCGCACCCCGGCCAAAACCATGAAAAAAGGTGCAACTTATAGTCCAGAAAAAACGGTAAATTAGTGCGTTTTGTGCCACTTAAACAAACGTGAGTAAAAAGAGTAAAACATGCATCGATAATGGGAAAATAAAGGTTCAGAAAGTGTAATTTTTCTCCCTCTGTAACCATGACATCTTTATGGAACGTGAACACGTCCGATTCAATCGCGGCGCCGCTCCGACCTCGTGCGACCTCTTGCGACCTCGTGCGACCTTGTGCGACCTCTTATGACCTCTTGCGACCTGGTCCGACCTCTTACGACCTAGTGCGACCTCTTACGACCTCGTGCGACCTCGTCCGACCTCTTACGACCTCTTACGACCTCTTGCGACCTCGTCCGACCTCTTACGACCTTGTGTGACCTCTTACGACCTCGTGCGACCTCGTCCGACCTCGTGCGCCCCGCGGGAACGACACGATTCCCGCTTTATCTCCGGCTGAATCTCCCGTGAACGACGTTGTTGTGGCTTCAGAACTCGCTTCGCTTCTGTCAGAATGATGAATGATTTGTGAGTCTTATTGACGAGGCTCTTCATTAATCACCGCGGCGACGCCATCTGTGTCTCCTGTTTACAAATGTACTGCGCTTTTAATACCGCGCCGGCCGCCTCCGAGCCAGGAGGTCGCGGGTTTGACTCCCGAGCGACGCTTGGAAACAGATACTTTAGACTGCGCCGCGTTTATGGAAAGAATTGAGATGTAAAAAGTGTTTTTCCTCTGGTTTTTAGCACGTTTATGGTTATATTCTGTCCGAAGGTTTTGAGTTCAAGTCTCGACTTTAGCAAATGAAAATGAGCACATTAAAAGTGTAAAAACTTCAAATCAGATCACCACATTTTCAAAAATCTGTTTGAAATGCTTTTACTTTTTACTCTTAAAGTACGTATAATTACATAAAAAGTTGCGTAAACATATACTTCAGTACTTCAATAGATTTATATTTTCCACTCTTTATTATTATTTTACCTCCTGTATCTGCATTTCTACTTGAAGGCGCTGTTCCTGATTTTTACGTTTTGAAACGGGAAAAACAGAACACTGTATTTTTTCATGTATTTAAGTAAAATCTGTTCAGTGCCAGTACATATATATTGTAAAAGTATCTGTTCAGGTGAAAATGAGACCACAGCCATATTTGTGCTCGTGTCCAACCAGGAAGTACAATTATACATTTTACACAAACTGGAGACAAAATATAATCTCGTTTTAGTGAAATGTGTCGTTTAAACTGTCACATGGACTTTAAAGCGTAAATGTAGTGATTTTGATAAAGAATTGAGCTTTTTGAATGAACTTTGATTTTTTCGTTTGTCTCTTTGTTTGTTCAAAGCTGGGGCTTGAACTCAAAACCTTTTGGCCGGACGTCGACATAAACCTGTCAAAAACATCCCAAAAATGCGTTACGCTTGACTTTTACTCAAAACATTATGAAGTACAGACGCTCGAATGCAGTGAAGTCAAAGTATGCACTGTAAACACTGCTTGACTTGAGTACCTGAAGTGGCAGAGTGGTTATCCTCTGATCCTCTGACCTCATCACGCTGGGCCTCACCCCTGACCTCATCACGCTGGGCCTCACCCCTGACCTCATCACGCTGGGCCTCACCCCTGACCTCATCACGCTGGGCCTCACCCCTGACCTCATCACGCTGGGCCTCACTCCTGACCTCATCGCGCTGGGCCTCACTCCTGACCTCATCACGCTGGGCCTCACTCCTGACATCATCACGCTGGGCCTCACCCCTGACCTCATCGCGCTGGGCCTCACTCCTGACGGGCCTCACTCCTGACATCTTCGTGCTGGGCCTCACCCCTGACCTCATCACGCTGGGCCTCACTCCTGACCTCATCACGCTGGGCCTCACTCCTGACCTCATCGCGCTGGGCCTCACTCCTGACCTCATCACGCTGGGCCTCACCCCTGACCTCATCGCGCTGGGCCTCACCCCTGACCTCATCACGCTGGGCTTCACCCCTGACCTCATCACGCTGGGCCTCACCCCTGGCCTCATCGCACTAGGCCTCACTCCTGACATCATCGCGCTGGGCCTCACCCCTGACCTCATCGCGCTGGGCCTCACTCCTGACCTCATCGCGCTGGGCCTCACCCCTGACCTCATTGCGCTGGGCCTCACCCCTGACCTCATCGCGCTGGGCCTCACCCCTGACCTCATCGCGCTGGGCCTCACCCCTGACCTCATCGCGCTGGGCCTCACTCCTGACCTCATCGTGCTGGGCCTCACTCCTGACCTCATCGTGCTGGGCCTCACTCCTGACCTCATCACGCTGGGCCTCACTCCTGACCTCATCACGCTGGGCCTCACTCCTGACCTCATCGCGCTGGGCCTCACTCCTGACCTCATCACGCTGGGCCTCACCCCTGACCTCATCGCGCTGGGCCTCACCCCTGACCTCATTGCGCTGGGCCTCACTCCTGACCTCATCGTGCTGGGCCTCACTCCTGACCTCATCGTGCTGGGCCTCACTCCTGACCTCATCACGCTGGGCTTCACCCCTGACCTCATCACGCTGGGCCTCACCCCTGGCCTCATCGCACTAGACCTCACTCCTGACATCATCGCGCTGGGCCTCACCCCTGACCTCATCGCGCTGGGCCTCACTCCTGACCTCATCGCGCTGGGCCTCACCCCTGACCTCATCGCGCTGGGCCTCACTCCTGACCTCATCGCGCTGGGCCTCACTCCTGACCTCATTGCGCTGGGCCTCACTCCTGACCTCATCGCGCTGGGCCTCACTCCTGACCTCATCGCGCTGGGCCTCACTCCTGACCTCATCACGCTGGGCCTCACTCCTGACATCATCACGCTGGGCCTCACCCCTGACCTCATCGCGCTGGGCCTCACTCCTGACGGGCCTCACTCCTGACATCTTCGTGCTGGGCCTCACCCCTGACCTCATCACGCTGGGCCTCACTCCTGACCTCATCACGCTGGGCCTCACTCCTGACCTCATCGCGCTGGGCCTCACTCCTGACCTCATCACGCTGGGCCTCACCCCTGACCTCATCGCGCTGGGCCTCACCCCTGACCTCATCACGCTGGGCTTCACCCCTGACCTCATCACGCTGGGCCTCACCCCTGGCCTCATCGCACTAGGCCTCACTCCTGACATCATCGCGCTGGGCCTCACCCCTGACCTCATCGCGCTGGGCCTCACTCCTGACCTCATCGCGCTGGGCCTCACCCCTGACCTCATTGCGCTGGGCCTCACCCCTGACCTCATCGCGCTGGGCCTCACCCCTGACCTCATTGCGCTGGGCCTCACTCCTGACCTCATCGTGCTGGGCCTCACTCCTGACCTCATCGTGCTGGGCCTCACTCCTGACCTCATCACGCTGGGCCTCACTCCTGACCTCATCACGCTGGGCCTCACTCCTGACCTCATCGCGCTGGGCCTCACTCCTGACCTCATCACGCTGGGCCTCACCCCTGACCTCATCGCGCTGGGCCTCACCCCTGACCTCATTGCGCTGGGCCTCACTCCTGACCTCATCGTGCTGGGCCTCACTCCTGACCTCATCGTGCTGGGCCTCACTCCTGACCTCATCACGCTGGGCTTCACCCCTGACCTCATCACGCTGGGCCTCACCCCTGGCCTCATCGCACTAGGCCTCACTCCTGACATCATCGCGCTGGGCCTCACCCCTGACCTCATCGCGCTGGGCCTCACCCCTGACCTCATCGCGCTGGGCCTCACTCCTGACCTCATCGCGCTGGGCCTCACCCCTGACCTCATCACGCTGGGCCTCACTCCTGACCTCATCACGCTGGGCCTCACTCCTGACCTCATCGCGCTGGGCCTCACCCCTGACCTCATTGCGCTGGGCCTCACTCCTGACCTCATCGTGCTGGGCCTCACTCCTGACCTCATCGTGCTGGGCCTCACTCCTGACCTCATCGCGCTGGGCCTCACTCCTGACCTCATCACGCTGGGCCTCACTCCTGACCTCATCACGCTGGGCCTCACCCCTGACCTCATCGCGCTGGGCCTCACTCCTGACCTCATCACGCTGGGCCTCACCCCTGACCTCATTGCGCTGGGCCTCACTCCTGACCTCATCGTGCTGGGCCTCACTCCTGACCTCATCGTGCTGGGCCTCACTCCTGACCTCATCGCGCTGGGCCTCACTCCTGACCTCATCACGCTGGGCCTCACTCCTGACCTCATCGCGCTGGGCCTCACTCCTGACCTCATCACGCTGGGCCTCACCCCTGACCTCATCGCGCTGGGCCTCACCCCTGACCTCATTGCGCTGGGCCTCACTCCTGACCTCATCGTGCTGGGCCTCACTCCTGACCTCATCACGCTGGGCTTCACCCCTGACCTCATCACGCTGGGCCTCACCCCTGGCCTCATCGCACTAGGCCTCACTCCTGACATCATCGCGCTGGGCCTCACCCCTGACCTCATCGCGCTGGGCCTCACCCCTGACCTCATTGCGCTGGGCCTCACTCCTGACCTCATCGCGCTGGGCCTCACCCCTGACCTCATCGCGCTGGGCCTCACCCCTGACCTCATCACGCTGGGCCTCACCCCTGACCTCATCACGCTGGGCCTCACTCCTGACCTAAGCCGCGATACATTTTACTTTTTCTTAAAACATTATCGTGCAGTAGGAAGTACAGACTCTCGAATGTGGTGAAGTAAAAGTGAAAAGTATCCACTGTAAACACTGCTTGACTTGAGTCCAGACACCTGAAGTGGCAGAATCCTCTTGACCTCATCACGCTGGACCTCACTCCTGACCTCACCACGCTGGACCTCACTCTTGACCTCGGCCGCTCCAGTTTCGCTTGGATTTGCACAAAAACAGATGAACGACTCTTCCATAAACGACTATTTTCTCATTAACGGACGAGGCGTTTTAATGGAAAACGTGCCAGTTTTTCCCTGAGGAGCGCGTCAAGGTTGCGCTCGGTCTCTCGTGATGTTTGAGTGAGTGAAGGCCAGCGGAGGCAGCAGAGGCAGCGGAGGCCCTTGTGCTGTCCACGCCTCGGGCCGGCGCTCACATCTGTCATTATCTGTAAACGCCTCGAGAACACATGTTAAAGGACACATATTGATCCAAATTGATTTGTTTGTTTTAGCTTTTAACCTTGTTCCAACATCGTGCCCTCGTTAAATCAACGCTGGAGTTGTATTTAGCTTAGTTCATGTGTCATTTGCTCGGAAGTTTGATGATTCCTTAGTTTTAAATGAAGAATTAAAGAATATGTCAAAATAAAAGATACTGACGCAGTGAGTTAGTGAGCTATTAGCATATTTCTGTAAAAAAAAAAAAAAAAAAAAAAAAAAAATAGAGGAAAAAAGTAAGAAAGAGAACAGAGAAAATTAAACAATATAATATACTGCATTTTACACATTTTATTTACACTTATTATTCTGCTGCTCGTGGTGTATATTAGTCCGTAAATAAATAAATAAAAAATAACAAATAAACTAAATATGTAGAGGAAATCTACGTTTGATCTTTTTCCTCTTCTGTTCATTAAAAACCCAAACACGAAGATGGAAAAAGATCAGTCTCATTTCAAATGATGTTCGAGGCGTTTAGAGTTTAGAATATTCTGCAAAAAGTATTGAAGCAGTTTGTTGTTGACGTGAATATCTGTTTGACTCCATCTGTTCAAAGCGTTTCACCTGATTTCACCTCAAATGAGAATCTGTCCTAGTTTAGACCTGGTTTAGTCCTGGTTTGGACCTGGTTTGGACCTGGTTTAGACCTGGTTTAGACCTGGTTTAGTCCTGGTTTAGTCCTGGTTTAGACCTGGTTTAGTCCTGGTTTAGACCTGGTTTAGACCTGGTTTAGACCTGGTTTAGTCCTGGTTTAGACCTGGTTTAGACCTGGTTTAGACCTGGTTTAGTCCTGGTTTAGTCCTGGTTTAGCCCTGGTTTAGTCCTGGTTTGGACCTGGTTTAGTCCTGGTTTAGACCTGGTTTAGACCTGGTTTAGTCCTGGTTTAGTCCTAGTTTAGACCTGGTTTAGTCCTGGTTTAGTCCTGGTTTAGTCCTGGTTTAGACCGGGTTTAGACCTGGTTTAGACCTGGTTTAGTCCTGGTTTAGACCTGGTTTAGACCTGGTTTGGACCTGGTTTAGTCCTGGTTTAGACCTGGTTTAGACCTGGTTTAGTCCTGGTTTAGTCCTAGTTTAGACCTGGTTTAGTCCTGGTTTAGTCCTGGTTTAGTCCTGGTTTAGACCTGGTTTAGACCGGGTTTAGACCTGGTTTAGACCGGGTTTAGACCTGGTTTAGTCCTGGTTTAGACCTGGTTTAGACCTGGTTTGGACCTGGTTTAGTCCTGGTTTAGTCCTGGTTTAGACTTGGTTTAGTCCTGGTTTAGTCCTGGTTTAGACCTAGTTTAGTCCTGGTTTAGTCCTTGTTTAGTCCTGGTTTAGACCTGGTTTAGTCCTGGTTTAGACTTGGTTTAGTCCTGGTTTAGTCCTGGTTTAGACCTAGTTTAGTCCTGGTTTAGTCCTTGTTTAGTCCTAGTTTAGACCTGGTTTAGTCCTGGTTTAGTCCTGGTTTAGTCCTGGTTTAGACCTGGTTTAGACCGGGTTTAGACCTGGTTTAGACCGGGTTTAGACCTGGTTTAGTCCTGGTTTAGACCTGGTTTAGACCTGGTTTGGACCTGGTTTAGTCCTGGTTTAGTCCTGGTTTAGTCCTGGTTTAGACTTGGTTTAGTCCTGGTTTAGTCCTGGTTTAGACCTAGTTTAGTCCTGGTTTAGTCCTTGTTTAGTCCTGGTTTAGACCTGGTTTAGTCCTGGTTTATTCCTGGTTTAGTCCTAGTTTAGACCTGGTTTAGTCCTGGTTTAGTCCTGGTTTAGTCCTGGTTTAGACCTGGTTTAGACCGGGTTTAGACCTGGTTTAGACCGGGTTTAGACCTGGTTTAGTCCTGGTTTAGACCTGGTTTAGACCTGGTTTGGACCTGGTTTAGTCCTGGTTTAGTCCTGGTTTAGTCCTGGTTTAGACTTGGTTTAGTCCTGGTTTAGTCCTGGTTTAGACCTAGTTTAGTCCTGGTTTAGTCCTTGTTTAGTCCTGGTTTAGACCTGGTTTAGTCCTGGTTTATTCCTGGTTTAGACCTGGTTTAGTCCTGGGTTTAGACCCGGTTTAGACCCAGTTTAGTCCCGGTTGAGACCCGGTTTAATAATGGTTTAGTCCTGGTTTAGACCTGATTTAGTCCTGGTTTAGAACTGGTTCAGACCTGGTTTTGACCTGGTTTAGACCTGGTTTAGACCTGGTTTAGAACTGGTTCAGACCTGGTTTAGACCTGGTTTAGAACTGGTTCACACCTGGTTTTGACCTGATTTAGTCCTGGTTTAGAACTGGTTCAGACCTGGTTTTGACCTGGTTTAGACCTGGTTTAGACCTGGTTTAGAACTGGTTCAGACCTGGTTTAGACCTGGTTTAGAACTGGTTCACACCTGGTTTTGAACTGGTTCAGACCTGGTTTAGACCTGGTTTAGAACTGAACTTTCAAAGCTTCAGCTCTAGTGGAACATGACATTTCATTCTTCAAGCGCAATTTTCTTTCCTTCTTGAAATCAGGAAGAAAGAATAAAAGTATTCTACTCGCTCATAACTTTGTCTTGACACCGAAATGAGAACGAACGTTTAAACCAAGCTTAAATGGAGATGAGACTGTGGAGATGGATTTGCCTGGAACGTTTCAGCGTCGAGTCGTTTAGCCTTCATCCAAATCGAGTGTGAAGAAAGAGACGGAGACAAAAGCGCACATTGTTTCGGTGAGCGGGGTCGCCCGGCTCTGATTGGCTCCAGGTGCCGCGTCTGATTGGGCGATTCACGAGGCCGTGGAACAACAAGGCGTCCAAAACGAGACGGTGGAGACGATCGCCAAACGCCGACCTCTTGACAACCCGGTGCATTTCCACTGGTGCCGACGTTAGACAGCGAGTTCTGATAAAGGCTATAGAGAGGTCGTGGGTTCTGTTGCCGTGGCAATCGTGGCGGCCATTTTGTGAGTGGAGAATTTGCCGAAGGAAATCATGTAAAAACAGAGCGATAAAGTGTTTAAATCAACATATCATGGTTTATTTCAGGATATTTTATTTATTTATTTTATTTATTTTATTTATTTTATTTATTTTATTTATTTTATTTATTTTATTTATTTTATTTATTTTATTTATTTTATTTATTTTATTTATTTGTGTTTTAGAGTTTATAGAAGGTTGTTTTTAATTCCTATAACAAACACACACAAAGGAATGCCAGGAGGCGGGCATTCTAAGCTTAAACATTCACATTTCACATACTTCAAATATTCAGAGACAAACAACTTCATTATAACCCACGTGCTTAGCAACACAAAGCTAGCGTAGCGCATTAGCAACAGCCGTTTCCTGTTTAAGGCCGCACAGCACTCACTTTGTCAAGAGCCACAATCTCATATTTCCAGGTCATAATGCGTCATTAGCATTAGCATTAGCATGACATAAAGAGAGGTTCAAAGGCTTTGAGAAAAGTCAAAGAAATGAGGCAAAACCGTTCCTGTGCACACTCGCTTTAGCCACGCCCCTCACACACACACTGGAATTACAGGTTCTAGAGATCGAACGTTTAACTAAAAGTATAATTCAGGTTCAATTTAGATAATATTTATTAAGAATACATGAGATATATTCGGGTGATGTCAGTTGCCAGTCAAAGCAGAGCCGGTGGAAACGCGCCGCCTGAAATGGAATGACATGAATAGATATTAAATAGACTTTGTAGTGTGTCTTTTGCCGCTCTCCGTTGAGACTTTATTAACAAGGTCATAATGCTGACATCGTCCTCGAGTGCAGACGTGTTTCCATGTGTGCTCTGGACATGGGACACGCGGGGCTGTTTCCATGGCAACATAGTGGTATGTCATTGTTGTTTCCCTTCACTTTGGCATGAAGGATGTGTCAATGCACGACGCGTTCTTCTGCTGAGCACGTGCAGGAGCCCCGGGAGCTGCTGGAGAGCCGTGTGTGTTTGCTTTGTCGTTATAACTCGCGTGCAGTAGAATTAGAGGCGCTCGTTTCATATTTATCTGACCGATGGTTCGAGCTCTTCGTGGTCAATAATCAGGGGATAGACCATGTTACTGACGCAGAACACGACTGAACAACAGCTCTTATACACTTAGTCGTGCTTGTTATGGATAAATCACTTGAGTCATGTTGTAAAGTTGCTAACCTTAGCGGCTAACCTTAGCGGCTAACCTTAGCGGCTAACCTAAGCGGCTAAACTTAGATAGTTCAGGTAAAAGAGCCATAGTGTTCTATCTGATGAACTAAGTGTTTTCTTCACTAAAATAACGTGAAGAATAAATAAACGTGTGAGTCAGTTTTGGAAGTTCATTTTTGTATTCAGAGTCAGACGTCACATTGTGTGAGGGCTCTAGTGTTAGGACTAGTATAAAACAAGTCGTGAATCCAACTCCAATACTTTAATTAAAGGCTGCGTGAGCTTATTGTTGTAAAACGTACATTTATTTCCCAAATTAAAGAGTTTGTGTTGAATTGAACATGAGAATCAGCCCAAATATAACTGATGTAAATAGAGTGTTTATTAGGCCCGAGCGCCACAAGCTGGCGAGAGGCCTATTAATCTCGTAAGGCCGTGCGAAGCACGGCTGCGAAAGTGCGCACGTAGTGCGCACGAAATCGAGCGCGAAGCGCTCGCCCACTTCCAAACACTCACTAACGCACTCCTTCACTCATGCACGCCCCGTGCATACTAATTAGTAGTAGGAAAATGGAACATTACCGTTGTAAACGGGCGAAGCCCGTGCAAAAGTGCGCACTAAACGAGCACTTTACATTGAGATGACGACCGCGAAGCGGTCGTCATCCCCATATAAAGCACTCATTTGCGCTAAGTAGCTCACGAATACGTTCCCCATCTCTTGCATGTTCCGTGCATATAAGCATGTAATGCAAAAATTGAACATTATTACTGTATAGAGGGCCAAAAACACAAAGTGGGCGGAGCCCACTCAAAATTAACGAAAGTACCCGTCAGTGACCAGGGACCCACACCATGAGGTAGGAAAGCGCGAGCGCTTTCCAAAAATGTATAGTTTATGATATTTGAAAAATAGGAAACATTGTTTTCGCATCGGAATATTATTCTTTCTTCTTCTCGGGACCAACCCCCCTATTTTTCACCCAGTGAACATTGACGAAAAGTCACAAAAATGTTCACATCTCTAAAAATCGTGCCTCTCTACATTCTGGCTATTTCCCTTTTCTAAAATAAAAAAAATTGGCGCGTCAGCGCCCCCAAATGTACCAAAAATGCATTGAGAGATGGGAAATGACCCAAAAAAAATCTGATCGTAGAATCATGAAATTTGGCGCAGAGGTAGATGGTGACAAGAGAAGTAAAAAATATTATTACGGCAACGCCGTCCGCCCAACCAAATGTCGGCCATATTGCTTCAAAAATGGCTAAACATGACTTCGGAGTTTTTCCAAATGTCGTACTTTTACGAACTCCTCCCAGGGCGTTGGCCCTAAAAAGCTGAAATTTGGTGAAAATGCTACTGAGGAGTGGGACATCAAAAGTTATCCAAATTACATTGATACCTCTCACGGTCTCTGTGCGGCGAAGCCGCAAACTGTAGCTAGAATTTCAGAAATCTCCCATATTTAAAATTTCTGCCGTTTGCGCAGATAAAGTCCGAATTGCGTCAAATTAGAATCAGTTGTTAAACTCTTTGCCCTAAACCTACTTGAAGTGAAATAAATTCATTTGGCGCCACAGCGCCCCCTACAGATTTTATATGGAGGTTAAATGTTTAGTTATGTTTAGCGTAATAAAAGGACAATTGGGGCGCGTAAGCGCCCCCTCCTCTTGCGGCGTGGCGGCGATGTGGCGGCGGCGTGGCGAGGGCCGATCATTGCCGCTTGCGGCTATATTTTTACCATTATTATTAGTATTTTTGTCTTATGCTAGCTGTTTTTATTTTATCTTTATTTACCCCCTCGATTCCTTATTAAGAAATGAGAGGTTTCTGTCTGTAGGAGGTCAAGCCTCAAGTCACAGAGCGGAGAAAATGTAATATGAAGTTAATCGATTCGTGTAAAATGTCCAGTGTTACATTTCATTGACCTCTGCATTTGACCCTTCAGAGTCGCTGGAGCAAACTGCCCTGAGCGTCTCCCAGGTAACAAGCAGGAACGACCCGTCTGAGCGGCGTTCCGAGGCGTTCCCCACAGTCGCAGAAACACAACATGAGCTACAGGCGGCGAGTCACTGACGGCGAGCTACAGGCGGCGAGCTACAGACGGCGAGCTAGAGAGGGCGAGCTACTGACGGCGAGCTACAGGCGGCGAGCTACAGACGGCGAGCTAGAGAGCGCGAGCTACAGGTGGCAAGCTACAGGCGGCAAGTTCCACATGGCGAGCTACAGGCGGCGAGCTACAAACGGCGAGCTGCAGACGGCGAGCTACAGGCGGCGAGCTACAGATGGCGAGCTACAGATGGCGAGCTACAGGCGGCGAGCTGTAGATGGCGAGCTGCAGGCGGAGAGCGACAAGCGGAAAGCTACAGACAGTGAGCTACAGACGGCGAGCTACATTCTGTCCGAAATGCAGGGACAGTTTACGATAATTAAATCAAATGTGTAATTGAAGCCGTCTTTGCTTTTGTTCTCCTCAAAATGACAAATCAAACGTGTAAAGAAAAAAACGGCAGGATCAAAGTCAAAACGGTGGAAACGTTTCTCGCGGACCCAATCGTTTCCACCGCTCAAACCCGACGCATTCTCCTCGGCGACGGCGTCTCATCGTGACGTAGGCGATCCGTGTCCCGCGGCGTTCCCTTTCTCCCCGTCCATCGACTTCCCTCTCCCCGGGCGCCTCATCGATCCCGGCTTTGTCCCGCCGCGGGGGAACGGCACATAATTACCTCCTGAACTTCCCGCCGGAGTCAGCGCCGTCATAAACGTTTGATATCGACGTTTTCCTTGGGAGAGTTTTGTCCTCTTCCAAAAGCCACGCGCTGAATTATGCATGACTGTTTTTGTTCGGCGCCCGGTAATTATTGAGGAGAGTTTGAAGGAAAAAGCTTTGACCTTATTCGGACTTATTCGGAAATCTTTTGACTGTTTCTGCTCCGGAGTCGGACTGAGATTTAAAGGGCACTCGTGGAAAAGACGTCTGTTTCCATCTCTCACTCTGTATTTATCTTTTATTTCGCCGTTATCTCACCAGGAAGTTCAGAACGTCTTTTACAGCCGACGCGATCAATAGCACAAAACACGAAATATGACGAAAACAACTGCGTCTCGACAAACACGAGACATTTCATCGTTTCACGCTGAAGATTGTGGTCACGTTCTCGGGCCGGTGGGATTTATCAGATTTATAGATTTATCAGATTTATAGATTTAGCGTTTTTGAAAGAACTCCACAGATGTCCTTCATAAAATTTTGCCCGTTTGTCTCCAGTTTGTGACCGTTTGTGTAAAGTTCATGATTGTACTTCCTGGTTGAAGCACAAATATGACACAGGTAGAAATTATTCCACAGCTGTTACCTAGCAACCAGAATGAAAACAACTGTACCTTTTACTAACTCCACTTAAATAAATATGAAGTCAGTTTGACCCACAGAAGGGGGCACTAAACCCACAAACGCCCCGCTCTCGGGCTCAGCGGGTTTTACCTGTTAAATAAAGCTTAATAAACAAAAGATAAATAAATAAGTTAGATTGTGGGACTTATGTCTGGTGCTGCAGATAAAGTGTAAACAGTGTTGGGAAGAATCATTTGAAACTGTATTTGTTTTGTAGTTACATCATCGTAATGCTTGTAAATGCACGTCCTCACCTGCACCTCCTCCCCTGCACCTCCACCCCTGCACCTCCTCCCATGCACTTCCACCCATGCACGTCCTCACCTGCACCTCCTCCCCTCCACCTCCTCCCCTGCACCTCCTCCTCACTTCCTCCTCTGCACCTCCTCCCCTGCACCTCCTCCCCTCCACCTCCTCCCCTGCACCTCCTCCTCACTTCCTCCTCTGCACCTCCTCCCCTGCACCTCCCCCATGCACTTCCAACCTTGTACCTCCTCCCCTGCACATCCACCTATGCACCTCCTCCCCTGCACTTCCACCCCTGCACTTCCACCTATGCACCTCCTCCCCTGCACCTCCTCCCCTGCACTTCCACCCATGCACCTCCTCCCCTGCAACTCCTCATCTGCACCTACTCACCTGCACTTCCACCCCTGCAACTCCTACCTTGTGCCTACTCCCACACACCTCCTCCCCAGCGCCTCCTCCCGTCCGTCGTTGCCGTGCGACGAGTCAATCGTGCTAATTGTCGGGTCGTGTGCGCCTCATTTCTCAGCCTCGTCCCCAAAGAGCGAGTGAAATAAACGCGCTCTGATTAAAAAAAGCTTTGAACTGTTTTTCGGCTGCGATGAAAGGAGAACTCCTGCCGCTGACCGGGTTAGCTCTGTGTCTGCTCAGCGAGGCGAGCTCCAGGCGGCAAGCTACAGACGGCGAGCTACAGACGGCAAGCTACAGGCGGTGAGCTACAGGCGGCGAGCTCCAGACGGCGAGCAACAGACTGTGAGTTACAGACGGCGAGCTACAGGCGGCGAGCTGCAGACGGTGAGCTACAGGCGGCGAGCTACAGACGGCGAGATACAGGCGGCGAGATACAGGCGGCGAGCTACAGACGGCTAGCTAGAGACGGCGAGCTAGAGACGGCGAGCGACAGACAGCGAGCTACAGGCGGCGAGCTACAGGCGGCGAGCTACAAACGGCGAGCTACAGACGGCGAGCTACAGGTGGCGAGCTAAAGACGGCAAGATACAGGCGGCGAGCTAGAGACGGCTAGCTAGAGACGGCGAGCTACAGACGGCGAGCTACAGACGGCGAGCAACAGGCGGCGAGCTACAGACGGCGAGCTACAGGCGGCGAGCTACAAACGGCGAGTCACTGATGGCGAGCTACAGACGGAAAGTCACAGATGGCGAGCTATGTTATGCAGCCCTAGAGGACATGTACACCATCACTTTTCACAGAATACTTTATGTACGTTTACTTGTATATTTGTTATGTGTGTCACGAGTGTTCTCTCACTCGGGTTCGACTGTATTATCTTCGGATATTAAAGCATAAAGAGAGCATCACGCCGCCTCGGGACCTCCTTTAATCTCAGAGTTGTGCGTTTTGGATCGATTCCGTAGTCGAGAGACGCCGCTGTGAAGAGGCCGTTATCATCCGGCGTGAGAGACACAAATGTTTTATCATCAGAATCATCGAGTCTGTTTGTGAGCGGGCCGCTTCAAAGCCGTCGTTTAGAGGGTTTTCACAGCAGGAGACGCCGCAAAAACACTGCAATGTCGAAGTTAGCGGGCCGAGAAAGTGCGTCTGCTTCAGGAGCGACGCCTTCTCCTCCCAGAGCACCTTATCGTGGCTCTCGTTACAGTGGCTCTCGTGGCTCATTCCGACATATGAAGCGATCTGTGAAAGGTTTAAGATGAAGACGGCGTGAAGCGGTCAGCGGTGAGCTTATGGTCACAACGTTCTGCTTTTACAATTATGGGGAAATTGTAATGCCTGTGATGTGGTTTACAGGCCGGAGCTGGATGACGCGAGGAGTTGGACGACAAGAGGAGCTGGACGACACGAGGAGCTGGACGACAATAGGAGCTGGACGAACCGAGGAGCTGGACGACAAGAGGAGCTGGACGACACGAGGAGCTGGACGACGCGAGGAGCTGGACGAGCTGGACAACGCGAGGAGCTGGACGACGCGAGGAGCTGGACGACACGAGGAGCTGGACGACAAGAGGAGCTGGACGACAAGAGGAGCTGGACGACAAGAGGAGCTGGACGACGCGAGGTGCTGGACGACAAGAGGAGCTGGACGACAAGAGGAGCTGGACGACGCAAGGTGCTGGACGACAAGAGGAGCTGGACGACGCGTGGAGCTGGAGGACATGAGGAGCTGGACGACACGAGGAGCTGGACGACAAGAGGAGCTGGACGACGCGAGGAGCTGGACGACAAGAGGAGCTGGACGACGCGAGGTGCTGGACGACAAGAGGAGCTGGATGACAAGAGGAGCTGGACGACGCGAGGTGCTGGACGACAAGAGGAGCTGGACGACGCGTGGAGCTGGAGGACACGAGGAGCTGGACGACACGAAGAGCTGGACGACACGAGGAGCTGGACGACAAGAGGAGCTGGACGACGCGAGGTGCTGGACGACAAGAGGAGCTGGACGACGCGTGGAGCTGGAGGACACGAGGAGCTGGACGACACGAAGAGCTGGACGACACGAGGAGCTGGACGACAAGAGGAGCTGGACGACGCGAGGAGCTGGACGACGCGAGGAGCTGTGGAGTTGGAGGACACAAGGAGCTGGACGACACAAGGAGCTGGACGACAAGAGGAGCTGGAGGACAAAAAGTTCCCGATTGTCCAGAAGTGTTTGATTGTGGTCAGGAGGGACCAGTGGACTTACAGAGGTCACTCCAGACTGAGGCCGAGCTGTTTGTTTCAGGTCGTTAGCAGCTAATGCTAGTGGCTATGCTAATAAACGTTAGGTTACTGCAGACAGTTTTAAGGAGCCTCGTTTCCAACTGTCCGGGTGTTATATCTAAGGATCTGACACAAAGTCCGTGCTCTTGAAAGCTTTGAGGGCGTGTCCGGTGCAGAGGGCGTGTCCGGTGCAGAGGGCGTGTTCGGTGCAGAGGGTGTGTCCGGTGCAGAGGGCGTGTCTGAGCTCATGGATGTATTAAAATGAATTTGTTTTTCACGTTTCAAAACAGTTAAAGGGTACAGGTTCGGCACCTTTAAAATACAGCAGGTGGCGCTAGCATCATTCTAGCATTTAGCCTGCAAATACTGTTAGCATTTGTGGATATTCATACACATTTGGGCTGTTGGCCTAGTCTAGTGTATATTCATAATGTGCCAAATACAGACAGAGAATAATAAAGTCTGCGTCTTCATTAAAACGACTCGATTGCTCCCCCCAGAGGCCCCCCAGAGTGTGAATCCAGTGTAAGTCAGAGAGACACGTTATTTTGGCGGCGGAACATGACAGACGACATTAACGCTGCAGAAAAAGCCCTGTCCCGTTCCGGAGATGGCCCGCTCCTCGTTCGCGGTCGCTCAGGCGCAGCACGCCGCCTCGTTAATATTCAGACGAGCTCGGCGTTAATCAGCACAAATACGAGACACTTCAGGAGCTCAACGCCGAAAGCTTCTGCTGCGTCGGAGCCAGAGTAAAACCCGGACTGTGAGAGCGTAATCTGGCTCAGTCCGGACGGAACGGGGAACGTTTCTGCTGCCGGAGGTTTTCAAAGACAATTCACGCATCCAAATATCTGTTTCCGATGAACAATGAGCGGTGAAAGTTTAGAATTAACTCGCAGTGGATTTCGCCGCCGGCCTAGTGGATCCGGTGGAAGTGGAAGAATCGGGAAAGCGAACGACTTATAACAATTTTCTCGACATGTACACGATCACTATTTATTCTGCCAGCTTCCAAACTACTTCAGTTATATCACTTTTAAAAGGCAACTGGACCTCTTCTCTCTTTTGACCCTGTTTTCTCGTTCCCTCGTCAAAAACACAGCTAGAGTTTTGTTTAGCTTCATCTCCGAGCCTCACAAAACACTCCGTTTCAAATTTCCCAGATTCGTGCTGTTTTTAAGTCCGTAAATCATCACAGACTTGTTTTAAGCATTTCTGACTCAAATCGCCTTCATTACAACTGTGTGCTTACATCTGCATGCCGGGGCAAGCTAGCTTTTGTGTATTTCCCCATGGTACGTAATTCCCTCTGCTGCCAGTAGATGGAGCGCTAACGCTAAAGCCTGACTGAGAGGACGTCAGTGTGGTTTTCAATAGACATGTTATTTTTTAAGTTTAAAAACATGGCAAAGGCACACGTTTAAAGGACAGTAACGATACAAACGATGCAGAATATGTGTCCTATAAACTTCTTTCACTCGGGTTCGACTGTAGTTTCGGATTGTAGCATCACGCCGCCTCGGGACCTCCTTTAACCTCCGAGTTCTGCGTTTTGGATCGATTTCAGACGCTCAATCGAGATACAGGCGGCGAGCTACAGGTGGCGAGCTAAAGACGGCGAGATACAGACGGCGAGCTACAGATGGCTAGCTAGAGACGCCGAGCTACAGACACCAAGCTACAGACGTTGAGCAACAGGCGGCGAGCTACAGGCGGCGAGCTACAGATGGCGAGCTACAGACAGCAAGCTACAGGCGGCGAGCTACAGACAGCTAGCTAGAGGCGGCGAGCTACAAACGGCGAGCTACAGGCGGCGAGCTACAGACGGTGAGCTACAGACAGCGACTTACAGACGGCGACTTACAGATGGCGAGCTACAGACGGCGAGCTATGTTATGCAGCCCTAGAGGACATGTACTCTATCACTTTCCACAGAATACTTTATGTACGTTTACTTGTATATTTTACCTCCTTTAACCTCTGAGTTCTGCGTTTTGGATCGATTTCAGACGTTCAATCTGTCGAAACCCGTCTCACGTTGAACTGGACCTGGCTCCGTTCGAGGTGCAGAGGGAAAGATCGGGGGTTTCGTCAGAGCTCTGAACTTATGATGGATCCGTTTGGTATCGAAGGACGAGCTCCGGAGCCGCGTTGTCCGCTCGAGCGAGAACGACCGGGCAGAAAACTCAATTAACTGGCGTCCAAACGAAGCCCCGGCATTATCAGTCAAACTAAAAGGATCGACAGCTTCATCATATAGGAGACGTGCGTTGCCTGACGGGGCCACTAGGGGGTTTAAAGGACACTGTGTTATTGAGTTTGCTTAGTTTTGGCGTCTCATATTTTATCACTTAAAATACTGAAAACTACACTGGCTTTTCTCTCAGTCGGGTGTTCCCTCGGCAGGATTTGGTGTTAGCGCCGCATCTACTGGCAGCAGAGAGAATTACCGTGGGGAAATAAACAAAAGCTAGCTTGCCCCGACATGCTGATGTAAACACACAGTTGTAATGAAGGCGATTTGAGGCAGAAATGCACAGAACGATTCTGTGGTTCTGTGGTGATTTATGGGGTTAAAAACAGCACGAATCTGGGAAATTTGAGTGTTTTGTGAGGCTCGGAGAAGGAGCAGAGAACGGTTTAGTCCTGTTTTAGTTAAGTTTAATAAAGAAACAGAAAGAGCTCTAAACCCGGTTGTAACTGGTTTCCCTTTAATAACTCGTAGTTGTAGTTAGTGTGTTTCCTGAGTCATCTTTATCAGTCTGCAAATGCCGGTTTTCCCCTACCTCCCAGACACGCCCCCTGCTCTGTTTCACTTTATTTTTGACAGACCATTGTGATACGTGTAAGTTTAGCTAGTTTCACACTAACAAAAAAATGATAATTGCTGTTAAAGCGGTTTATTGTCATGAACGAAAAGAAAGAAGAAAAAGAAAGGACGAAAAACGAGTCAAGTACGAGCGAAAGAACAAACAAGTAATGAAAGAAAGAGAAAGATAGAAAGAACAAATGAGAAGTCAAGACAAAAAGAAAGAGAAAGAAAGAACAGCAAGTAAAGAAAGAAAGAAAGAAAGAAAATGAAATGAAGAACAAGGGAAAGTGATTTGAGCTGTTTCAGTTTCACGTCTTGCTCTTTTCTCCTGAGGTGGATTTTCAACCATCAGGAAATTTTTACATCGTCCACATTGAGTCAAAGGTTCGGACTAAATCCATCTTTCACACAAAATCAGGCTAACAACAGTGCGCATTCCCTCTCACTAGACGTCTGGACACTTCAGAGAGGTTAAAGTCCCTGAAACACATCAGAACGTTTAGCCTGTTTTTCTTTTCTCTTTTGTTTGTTCTTCTGTTTGAAACTTTCCCGTTTGATAGGAACTCATTGTGTTTCCAAAGCGCAGACGGCGCCGAGCCGCTTTAATCTGTTTGTGTCGACAGCAGATCTCCCCCGGCAACAGCACCTCTCATTTCAGATAATCATCGGTCTTTAACCCGAGCGGACCAGTCGCTTTTCTGCAGCCGCCGCTCTCACATGCCCCCCCCGACACGCCCCCCCCTGACACGCCCCCCCTGACACACACACACTCCTGACACGCCCCTGACACGCCCTCTGACACGCCCCCAGCAGAGGATCACATAAGGCATAATTCTGGATTTGAGAACTACTCGGGACGTCCTGAGCTCAAAGCGCCCTCTACAGGTCGGACGACCCATTGAACTAAAATGTAGTTAAGATAAATAGAATTTTGCTAAAAAATATAAAAATGTGATCCAGAATAGCAAATTTTTTAGGTTTAGAATTTCACTTCCTGTTTGTAATTGATGACATCACACTAGGAAATTACCCAGCAAACACTGGGCCAAAAACTTGATGTTTAGAGAGTTAAAAAAGTTGTTTCTTTGTGTAAATTCTTCATAAACTTTGATTTTGACTTTGATCTGATTTTTCAATGTTTTCTCCACAAATACCTGCTCGATTGGTGTAAAACTATCATTTATATATCTTATCTTAACAGGTATAATACACAGAATAAAGTCCAAATTAGACAATCGTATAAACCTGTCATGGGCCCTTTAACGTGTGGCTTGACAGAATCTGACACTTTCATGTTCTTATATTCTCAGAGCCAGTTTTGGTGATGATGATGTGATGGAATTTGGAGACGGAGGTAAACGTGAAGTTCCCTGATTGTGGCGCAGACGGAGGCGTTTTATATTCAGATTCTCCGACGTCTCGCTCGTTGACAAAGCTTCTGTTCCTGTCGCGAGCAGAATTAATAAACATCAAACTCAAACGCACCAGCGCCGTTCAGATGATTCTGGGGGAAACACGGGGGAATGTTTGACTTTTAATCTGAAATTGAAATGAAACGATCCTGATTTTGTGGTTTCGTCAAAAGGGCAAGTGAATTTTCATGTGTAAAGATTAGTGCAACATTTCAATATCAAGTAAATAGTTTTTAATGAACTGCTGTAAAAGGAGCTGATTAAAAAGTGGCAAAAAGGAAAAAGTTAACGGTAAAAAAGGTTTAAAGTGACATTTCTGACCTTTTGTGGATGATTTTACTGCCATTTTACACTTGTTTAATACTTAAGCCATGACAACACATTTAAGAACACTTTTAATACGTTTATGTTGACTAAAATAACTAAAACTATGACTAAAACTAAAATATCCGATACCAGACTTTTACTCCTTTTGTAATATATTTTTTGTAGCTGGTTTTGTTGCCATGTTTTTTCATAATTCCTCCATTTTCGTAATCATTTCAGTTAAAGGTGCAAATGTAACGTTTCTGTGACACTTCTCTGTATCGCGGTGGAGACAGGTACCACCCGCCTTATGTCACGTTACAGGTTAGATCCAAGTAAGGACAAGGCTACAGGGATTTTGTTATTTTTGAGTCGTTTTTCCGTCGTTTTGTTGTTTTATGAAAAAGCGAAACACACGAACACGACTTTAAAGTGGAAATTTCACATTGAGGCTTAATTTGTCAGATCTTTCTTTAGATCGTTCTTTAGATTCTGGACCTGATTCTGGATTCTTTAAATAATAACCACACCTCCACCCACGAGGCGTTGGAGCGCCCTCTGCTGTCAGTGGTGAGAATGAACATTAAAAACACCTCGATTTGGCTTTAGTGTATAAAAGAACAGAACAAATCCAGTGATGGTTTGATTATTTATTTGTCTGTCAATTGTCTGGGGGAAAATTTAAACGAATCAAACCTTTGAGAATGAAACAAAATACAACTCCAGGTACGTTTTTGAAAAGGTAACAATGCTGTGACATGGTTTAAACAGTGTAATATGCATGAGGTGTTCAGAAAGTATGATTTAAGTGAAGTTACAGTGACAAAATGACTCTAAATGGAGCTTAAGGTGATGAATCTGGAGCTGAAGGTGATGAATCTGGAGCTGAACGCTCTACGGAACTTTTTGGAGGCGGAAAGACGACGAGGGACGAGCGAGTGTCTCGCGTTAGACTTTAGGACTTTTGAACATTTAGACATTCTGATTCTTACTTTGGCCAAATAATAAATGAATAAAGATAAGTATATATATAGTCTGTGATTTGGAGCTAATCGATCGACTGCTGCTCGTTGGATGACCCCTGGACGGTCTGGGCTTCGGGGGTGGGAGGGGCAGAGTCCTGGATGGGCTCGGGCTCCGGCTCCGGCTCCGGCTTAGACTCGGGGTCCGGCTCCGGGTCCGGGTTCATGTGCATGGTCTTGATGTACTGCAGGTGGCGCCGCGCGTGCATCTGGTTCTGATGGACGTAGAACAGGAGGAAGAGGACCAGGGCCAGAAACCACACTCCCATGGTCAGCAGCATCACCAGGTCCACCTGCCGAGACGCCGCGTGGTCAGGATACGAGTGCTAATGACCAGTAACGACACAACGACAACCAGGACAGCACCAAACATAACAACAACCAGGACGGCACCAAACATAACAACAACCAGGACGGCACCAAACACAACAACAACCAGGACAACCAGGACGGCACCAAACGCCACGACAACCAGGACGGCACCAAACACCATGACAACCAGGACGGCACCAAACACCACAACAACCAGGACAACCAGGACGGCACCAAACGCCACGACAACCAGGACGGCACCAAACACCACAACAACCAGGACAACCAGGACGGCACCAAACGCCACGACAACCAGGACGGCACCAAACACCACAACAACCAGGACAACCAGGACGGCACCAAATGCCACGACAACCAGGACGGCACCAAACGCCACGACAACCAGGATGGCACCAAACGCCACGACAACCAGGACGGCACCAAACGCCACGACAACCAGGACGGCACCAAACGGCACGACAACCAGGACGGCACCAAACACCACGACAACCAGGACAACCAGGACGGCACCAAATGCCACGACAACCAGGATGGCACCAAACACCAGGACAACCAGGACGACACCAAACACCACGACAACCAGTACCAAACACCACGGCAACCAGGACAGCACCAAACGCCACGACAACCAGGACGGCACCAAACGCCACGACAACCAGGACGGCACCAAACACCACAACAACCAGGACGGCACCAAACACTACGACAACCAAGACGGCGACTGGCAGAGTTTACCTGGCGCCGCACGTTAGCACACAGGTCCCAGTCCTGGACCAGGACCAGAACCGGAGCCCCCAGGGCCCCTGTGGCACAGCAGAGGAAGTGTAACAGGACACGCAGTAGTAGCAGTAACAGGAGCAGTAACAATAGTAGTAACAGTAGTAGTAACAGTAAAAGCAGTAGTATTTGTACCCAGGTTGGGGATGTCGGAGCTCTGGCAGATGACATCGTTCAGAGACAGTGGGTCCAGCAGCAGTTCAGGGAGCGCCTCCTGCAGGAGAACAGAGGCACAGCAGCTGAACAGTTTAACACCAACACTCAGACTTCAGCTGAGCTCTACTTTTATGTGGGAGCGCCCTCTGCCCATGTTAATGAGTATGTGTAAGTGTAGTAGTAATACTGGTATAGATGCATAATACTGAATTTCTGCTACTAGAATACTCTAAACAAGTATTCTGAACATGTATTTTTTATGTGTTCAGTTTCTTTTGAACACTGAACAGACCCAGCATTTGTAAACACAACGCCTGCTTCCTGAAGGCTGGTGCCGTTCTACACAGTAGTATTTGCATGATGTATTATGTATTTGGAGCATTAGCATTAACCTCCAAACATCCAAAGTTGTCATGGCGACTGACAATCACTCGACGACACGAGAGTGACATTAAAGCAGAGTTAGAAAACAACACCATGAGTGTTTTATTGTGTCTGGTAATTAATATTAGCCATTAGTAGTATTAGTGCTATTACCTGAGTAATACAGTCACAGTTGTAATAGTTGTAGTAGTATTAGTGCAAGTACCTGAGTACTGCAGTCGCAGTTGTAGTAGTTGTAGTAGCAGTAGTAGTAGTACTAGTACCTGAGTACTGCAGTCGCAGTGCCAGGGATTGTGGCTCAGGTTGGTCCGGGCTCTGAGTCCGCCCAGGGACACAGATTCCAGCACCGACAGCTGATTGGACGAGATATCCAGGAAACGGAGAGAACTAGCCAATCCCCGAAAGCAGCCAGGGTCCAGGGACGTGATCTGAACCAGGACCAGACCAGAAACAGGTCTTAATCAGGAGCAACATAAAGCAGGTCTAAACCTGGACTCAGACCTTGTTGTAGGACAAGTCCAGAGTCTCGAGACGGTGAAGATGAAGGAAGGAGTTCTGAGGCAGAGACTCAAGAAGGTTACGGTCCAAGAGAAGACGGACTGTGTGGACCGGGAGACCAACCGGGATCTGGAAAAGACCCACTGTTAGAGACCAGAGACCCGGGACCAGAGACCAGGGACCAGAGACCAGAGACCAGAGACCAGAGACCAGAGACCAGAGACCAGGGACCAGAGACCAGAGACCCGGGACCAGAGACCAGAGACCAGGGACCAGGGACCAGAGACCAGAGACCAGAGACCAGAGACCAGAGACCAGAGACCAGAGACCAGAGACCAGAGACCAGAGTCCAGAGACCCGGGACCAGAGACCAGAGACCAGGGACCAGGGACCAGAGACCAGAGACCAGAGACCAGAGACCAGAGACCAGAGACCAGAGTCCAGAGACCAGAGACCAGAGACCAGAGACCAGAGACCAGGGACCAGGGACCAGAGACCAGAGACCAGAGACCAGAGACCAGAGACCAGAGACCAGAGACCAGAGACCAGGGACCAGGGACCAGAGACCAGAGACCAGACCAGAGACCAGAGACCAGAGACCAGAGACCAGACCAGAGACCAGAGACCAGAGACCAGAGACCAGAGACCAGAGACCAGAGACCAGAGACCAGAGACCCGGGACCCGGGACCAGAGACCAGAGACCAGAGACCAGAGACCAGATCAGAGACCAGAGACCAGAGACCAGAGACCAGAGACCAGAGACCAGGGACCAGAGACCAGACCAGACCAGACCAGAGACCAGAGACCAGAGACCAGAGACCAGAGACCAGAGACCAGGGACCAGAGACCAGAGACCAGAGACCAGAGACCAGATTACTAAACGTCTTTTCGTGACTCGAAACTTCAGGATTAAAACTATTGAGGAACAATTTTATTTATGAAGAAAATCTCTGATACATTTGGATGTCCCCGGAGCCCTTGGGAACACAGGCACCATAAACCGATGCAAGGGGCATTATAATAGCAGTAGCAGTAGCAGTAGCAGTAGTAGTAGTAGTAATAGTACTACCAGCAGTATTAGTAGTGTTACCTGTGTGAGTGCGCGGCCGCTGCACCTCAGGGTGAAGCCGGAGAGCGACTCTGCACTTTGACAAACTCTCACCGACACCACAGAAGAAGAACCAGCAGCTACTGTGTGAGAGCAGAGAAGAAGAACCAAGAGAGGCTCGTACATGGTCCAGAACGGGACTGAAACAAAGTCCAGAACGAGACTAAAACACGGTCCAGAACGGGACTAAAACACGGTCCAGAACAGGACTAAAACACGGTCCAGAACAGGACTAAAACACGGTCCAGAACGGGACTAAAACACGGTCCAGAACAGGACTAAACCAGGTCCAAACAAGATCCAAAACCAGGATCAAACCAGGACTAAGCCAAAACACATCCAAACAAATTTCCGAACCAAGATTAAACAAGGTCCAGATCCAGGACTAAACCAGGTCCAAACCAGTGGAACCAGAAAATAAAAAGTTGTAAAAATTGGACCATTTAATCATAAAAATGGGATGTATCCAATATAAATAAGCCCAAAGTATGTGATATTAAGAGATAAAAGTGGTCGTGGCAGAGACGCAGATGAAAATGAGGATTATAACGACAGACTGGACCCAAACACAGGATTACACCCGGATCTCCTTTGTCTTAAAAAGTGGATTTAGAGAGAGAATAACCTCGACATGTTTTAGAGGACTTTAGCGACACCTGTCAATCACTCAGAGCTGACCAATAGGAGGAGGGGGCGGGACATAGAGCCGTAACGAGCGTCATTAAAATGTCATCAAAATGTCCAAAATTATGAAATAGAAGCAACTGCAAAGTAAACCATCACCTCTAAATGTGTTGTGTTGGTGTCAGGTTTCCATGGAGATAATGAACAGGTGGCATATGCTCTAGAAAAGTTACATAGTGCACCTTTAACTTTGTGTACGCACATTTATCACTGTCAGTGACACTGTTATTTTAGTTTCCTTCATATTTACTTTGCAGTGTAACGATGTTTATTCGCTGCTGCTTCAGCCGAGTTTAGTTAGCTCGTTTGCTAACGTCAGTGGGTGATAAAGGACACTTCAACTCGGCCCACGACGGTTGATTTCCTGAACACTTGGATTCAGAAACAACTTATTTAAGGAAAGAAAAGCAGTGAGTTGAAGTGTGTGTGATCACAACGTGTGTATCAACTAAATGTCAAGTAGAGTTTGATTTTTATATTCTTTGTTATCAGACTCTGGCACATTTAACTTCCAAAATATAAAAGGATTGTTTCGACCTGGTTTATGTTTAATGTCTCTGTGTCTAGACTTTATTCACCTCATTTTATAATATAATGTTAAGGAGATTGATTTGTGTAAAACGTCCAATGTTCGACAAGTTAGCACTGTCCACTCCTTGGACCTGAAAACTGCTTTTTAGTCGGTGCAGCACGTATTTTCCTGTTGTGATTGACAGCTCTGTGTAAAAGAGGATTATGTTGCTGAGAGAACCTTCTGGAATGAGGTGAAATGACAAAAATGTCTTTCTTTCTTTCTTTTTTACCTTTTCTCTTCATTTGTAAAATAGTATTAGAACGTGAAATCATTATGACCTCATGCATTTTAAATTTCACAACAATTATAATGGACTTTATTTATCTTATATGCCGCTGTCTTGCATCTTGTCTTTATTGTCAATAGGGTTCGGCAAAATAAGCCTTTCTGTCCGTAAAATGTTTCTGTTTTTGTCTTTTTGTCTCTGCCTAGCGACCGAGGAACCAATAAATTCAAAACTAAATCAGTCACTTTTAACTGTCTATTATCCGCTGACCCCGCCCGCGGTCGCGCTCTTCGGGTCCGAGCGCTCTGGTCCATCCGCCCGGCTCTGACCCACTTTCAGCAGCTGTCATTAAAACGCATTAAACTTTCATCTCGTCTCTGTCTAATTTCGGCGACGCCACCGATCACTGTCGCCGCGGAAACCGGTCGCCAAAACTGCAGAGTCTGCCACGGACGGCATGGCAACGTGATGCGGGGGGCGGGGCCAATCGCGTGCGGTTCAGAGCCGCCGTCGCCCAGTCCACATTTACGTTTATGCACAACTATTGGGGAAGTGGAACCTGAGCCAGCAGCCTAGGCTAGTATACGCATAGTTCCCCTGTCATAGAAAAGGGGGAACATAGGTACTGGGGAACATAGGTACTGGGGAATATAGGTACTGGGGATTATAGGTACTGGGGAATATAGGTACTGGGGAATATAGGTAGTGGGGATCATAGATACTGGGGAATATAGGTAGTGGGGAATATAGGTACTGGGGAATATAGGTAGTGGGGATCATAGGTACTGGGGAATATAGGTATTGGGGAATATAGGTACTGGGGAATATAGGTACCAGGGAACATAGGTACTGGGGAATATAGGTACTGGGGAACATGGGTACTGGGAAATATAGGTTCAACTGGTTCAAAATGCTGCAGCAAGATTACTGACAGGAACAAAAAGAAGAGAGCACATTACGCCGGTGCTGAAGTCTCTTCACTGGCTCCCCGTCGAGTCCAGAATCAAATTTAAAATTCTACTCTTGACCTACAAAGCCATAAATGACATGGCCCCATCCTACCTCAAAGATGCTATAGAACCATATCATCCAAACAGAGCTCTTCGCTCTCAGAATGCCGGCCTTCTGGTGGTGCCAAGAGTCTCTAAAAGTACAGTAGGAGGTAGAGCGTTTAGCTACCAAGCTCCTGTGTTATGGACCCATGTTAAATATGCTGACACAGTCTCTTCATTTAAGTCCAGGCTTAAAACGTTCCTCTTTGAAATCGCTTATGGTCAGAGTAGTTAGGAACAGAAAGATAAACCCACAGCTTTAGCTACGCTGCCCTAGGAGTAACTATGCTGGGGGAAGTATGACAGCTTGAGCACTATCCTCTTCTTCTGACTACTTATGCTATCAAACAATATTTATTTTTTAATTCCACTTGCAAACTGTTCACCGCCTTCTTTTCTTTCTCTCACTCCTGAGGACCTGTGGACCCAGATGTCCCTCTCCTGGTGAAGTGGTCCCTGCCCTGTGTGGACGGTCCCTCATCTGCCTGAAGAGTGGGTCCAGCTCGCCTCCGACAGTCACTCATCTGCTTGAAGAGTGGGTCCATGTTCCAGTCTCCCTCGTGTCTGTCTGTCCGTCTCTACGGTTTCTACGCTTTTTGTCCCAAAGAGGTTTTTTTTTGTAGTTTTTCCTGGCCGAGAAGGAGAGTCTAAGGACAGAGGACCCTGGGACATCGTCCCTCGCCACCACAGACATTGTCTGACTTCATCGCCACCACAGACATTGTTGATTCATTTCTCCCTGTGGCCCTCAGAGGCAACTGTTGTTGTGATTTTGGGCCTTACAAAAATAAATTGATTTGATTTGATTTGATAGGTACTAGGGATCATAGGTACTGGGAATTATAGGTACTGGGGAACATAGGTACTGGGGAACATAGGTACTGGGAAATATAGGTACTAGGGATCATAGGTACTAGAACATAGGTACTGGGGAATATATGTACTGGGGAATATCAGTACCAGGGAACATAGGCACCAGGGAACATAGGTACTGGGGAACATAGGCACCAGGGAACATGGGCACCGGGGAATATTGGTATGCACCCGTTTGAATTGTAGGTAATTTTAGTCAGGAATGATAAAGAAAAGGAAATATTACTCATGTTTGTTGTTTACCAGATATTGACTCGATATGTTCATAAGTGGTGATCAATAAATCACATTTGGAAAGACAATGATTGAGTGAATGGCTCGCGGCCCGGTGGTTGGGAATCCCTGGTTTAGAGTTGAACATTTGTGAGCGAGGAACTGAACTGTCTGCTGCGTCCTCGGCTCATGGTCTTCTGCTGCCCCCTGCTGTCAGGCACCAGCATGTTCAGCAGATTCAAGGAAATTGCTTTAAGAATTTTACAGTTTTTTAAAATACTATTGTAACTATTGTAAAATGTTAACAATAACCCTATCAACAAGTCCTTCATATTTCTCCCACATTTGGATCTTGTCCCAATTCTGTTCATTTTGGTTTAAATATAATTACGTTTTGTCACATATAGGATTCATTTTCTTGTAGATCATTGTGTTTGTTTAGGACATCTAAAATTGCAATTTTGGAAGGACGATTTTCTTTCTTTCCAGTGAAAGACTGTGACCCAGCTGCCGTACACACACATAAAACACACAAAGACTGTTGTTAGACAGCGTCGTGTGGACGCTCTATTTCAAGCAGGACGTGCGTATGGTAGAGTTCAGAAAATAATCAAATACACATAAACATCAGAATCAGAATCAGTTTATTGCCTTTGTCAGTGAACAAAATTCACAGGCTGGAACTTGCTTTGGTGATTCGGTGCAACATAAAACGATAAACAATGATAAAAGCAAGCTTAGCAAAACAAAGCTAGCAAAGCACATTAGCAACAGCTGTTTCCTGTTCAAGGGAAAACCAAATATATTAACTTTACGATATTGTATTACCAACTATATTCATTTTATGTTTCTGTGCAATGAGATGGTCCCATCTTAGAGTGATTGGAGACAATGACACCCGCAGTGTGTTTAAATCCAGTCTGCTCCATAATTCTGTCTTGTTGCCGTCACGTCGCGGGAAGTAGCGCTCAAACTCTTGTAAAAGTAAAAACAGGTGATTGCGTAGCAGTTGCAGAATTCTGGCCCAGGTGACGTGTCCTCCAAAATCCTCGTCTGCTCCTCGTCTGCTCCTCACTTGGCCTTTTCCCCTTTGCAAAAACGCTCTCCAAAGACTTTTGTTTTTACTCATTTTCGCGAGCTTTTGGGTCTACTTTTGAGCAGCGTGTTTGATGCGACGCATCCACGATGACGTATCATGTATAATGCACGTATCAGTTGTTATCACGCAGGACAAGAGCAGAGATATAATATACTTTCCATTACATTTAATGGATTTCATTGGCAATTTCCTATAAGGCTTTTCATGATATATCCACAGACGAGCTTATTAGTGTCATGAGGAACAGGCCAAAGTTACGTCAGAGAAGATGCTGTCACTGATAGATTATTTCAGCGTTTTTTGTGCGACCCGGTAGCAAACGCGTTGCGGACCGGTACCGGTCCCCGGCCCGCGCCCGGTGGTTGGGGACCCCTGCTCTAGGACACTCTCTGATAAGGGAGACATAGATCAATGAGGCGTTACCTAATTATTGCATACCATTTCAAAATGTTATAAATTGCACAAGCGCCCAAGGAAACAGTGCATCCGGGGCGCCCGTGTAAGTCGCCGACACATTCGTTAGGGACATGAAGTAAGCGCTCTGACTATCTGTATTAGAATTGTACTGACAGGGATTAAACATTTGACTGATTCTAACTATTCTGATTCTTGCTCTTTCTTTCATAAACGAGCACCCCAACACTGTTTATTGGCGCGTGGCAAAAAATATGATATTTCCAGGTCATAATGCGTCTGACATGATCCAAAGCCAAAGCATGACATAAAGAGAGGTTCAAACGCGGCGTAGAGGCTTTAGCCACGCCCCTCACATGCAGAGAAGTCAAAGAAATGAGGCAAAACTGTTCCTGTGCACGCTCGCTTTAGCCACGCCCCTCACATACACACAGTTTGTGAATTGTTGACATCGGCTTTACGATTTAAAACAGTATAATTCAGAAACATTTGATATTTGATTTATTAAAAAAAACATTTTGTTATGTTTCTGTGTCGTCCTCGCGAAGCCTCTGGACCATAATGAACCGCTTTGGGGCGACCACGTCTAAAAGACACTGATGTGAGTCGTGTTATTTGACCCGACAGCTCTGATGTGCAGCGTGGCGTGGTTAGCGGTTTGTGGTGATTAGCAGTTTGTTGTGATTAGCGGTTTGTGGTGATTAAACGTGTGAAGTCCTGAGTGGGCCGGGCTCGTCACAGTGGCACAAAGTGGGCCCTGAGTGACGCAGGTGGCGGAGAATGGGCCGCGCGCCATGTCCCTGTTCACTAGTGCTATGTCAATGGAAATAAGTTAAAGACAAACAAGGCGACGGTTCAAATGTTGGGCCAGACGGAGGGAAGATATGGTCACAAACCTGGGGAATAGTGAAGTGTAAGGTCAGTGGGAATGAAAGCAAAGAAGACGTATCCATAGATCGATCTCATCAAAGGTATTACTGCTTTTCCTGATCCATTCTGCGGCTTGTGTTACGCTCCTCTGGGGAAAACTGACCCGCGAGACTCTCTAAACGTTCGTCATTTTGTCGTTTTACAACCATGGCAACCCACCGCTTAAAAAACACAAGAGTGACAAACTTTAATGAGCCGAGAGTCCGCACAATGAGCCTCATTAAGAAAACAAAGCTCGTTTAAAGCTAAAGAGAGACGTAAAAGCACCGTTTGTCTCCTCCGAGGCTCCTGTTGCTTTGGATTGTTGAGGTTCCAAGGACTTTGCTTACTTTACTTTTACGTCTACGTCTTTGACTTGCAACCACGTTTCTTGGAGAAAGTTAGCGTAAACTATATAACAGACGATATTTGCAACATTATAAACCTCTTTTTGTCATGTTTTGTGGCTCAAAATGTCGTCTTTTCCTGAGTATCGTACACGGGTTTGAAATGTCGGTTAGTATCTTGGTCAAATTCGTAGGTGTTTGTCGTGGAATCATTTCCCGAACTGAACACAGAAAAGACATATTCAGAATGCCATTTTAGAGTAAGAGTATTCTAGTACAGTTATTCTTTCTTTTGGTGGTGTTCGGACACAATAACTTTACTAAAATCAGAGGAAAACATTGGGGAATTTGATCAAGAAGTTTAGTCTTCAAACTGCACTGCACTTGGAGCGAAAAATTTAAAAAGAACAGCTCTTGTAGTGAGCGATTGTGTGATTTTTTTCCTTCTCTAATCGGGGTAAAAGTTCTATATCTTGTAAATAAATGCAGAACAAACGAAAAAAACAAAAAAGGCTGTTATGATCACTGTCTTAATCGTCAATTTCACTGCAACTCAATATCCCAACACTGGTCGTTTAAACCATAAAAAAAGCTAAATTAAACATTTGACCTTTTTGCTGTGAGGCTAACCACTCTGCCACCATGCCGCAAAACGATGAGCAGCGCTGGCCCATAACGAACGAAGTAATGTGCAAGAAAAACCTCTTCTTTGGTCCTCCTCTTATAAAGCCTTTGTTTATCTTTAATTACTTCTAAAACAATCACGTAAAACTAAAGTTACATTCACTCGTGCTTCACTTGATTAGTAATTAATACATAATACAAAATGCTTGTTGTTGCAGTGCTGTGTTTGGCCCCTCCCCCCTCATGAATATGCACGTTTCTCCACCGCGTCTTATTTAAGTGTCAGCGCCGCCGCATCACTCGTAACGCTCGCTCCACGAAACGCCAACCACTTCGCCCAACGACAGCTTTCCGCGACGAATGGACAACTCCACGCTCGCCAACGCCACCACGGACCTTTGCGTCGACAGCGAGCAAACGCCGTACCCGTCGGTCATCTGGGTCGCTCTGGCAGTGCTCATGCTGGCGACTTTTTTCGGGAATCTCCTCGTCATCGTTTCCATCGCGTACTTCCGCCAGCTCCACACGCCGACCAACTTCCTGGTCCTGTCCCTGGCCGTGTCCGACATGCTGCTGGGCGTCTCGGTTTTACCTTTCGTCACGTTCCTGTCGATGACGCCGTGTTCGATACATCAGAAGTTTCTCTGCAGAGTCAAGAGTCTGTTCGATAGCTTACTGTGCTTCGCCTCCATTTTGAATTTGTACTGCATCTGTATCGATCGGTATTACGCCATCTGCCGGCCGCTGAGCTACCACAGCAAGATCAACTCCCGCGTCATTGCCGGTATGATTTCCATGACTTGGAGCGCCGCCGTCGTGTTAGCGTTAGTCGTAGCTTTTGGCGGGAAGAAGAATAAAGCACGTTGTGCCATCACCCAGAATATGAGGTTGTCCTTTCTGGCGGCGTTGTGCGCGTTCTACGTTCCCGCTGTGGTGATGTCGACGCTGTACACAAAGATCCTGCTGGTGGTGCGGAGGCAAGTGCGCAGCATCCAGGTCGCCAACTCGTCAGAGAGCGTTAGCAAAGCGGAGAGGAAAGCCACGCTGACGCTGGCGAAGGTGATCTGCGCGTTCCTGCTCTTGTGGGCGCCGTTCTCCATCTGCTCGACGTACCCCTTCTCGCTGCCGCTGCCCGTGTTCGAGACGTTTAAGTTCTTTGGCTGGTTTAACTCCGCCTTGAACCCGTTCATTTACGCGTACTCGCACAGCTGGTACAGGTCTGCCTTCAGGCTCTTTCTCACGGGCAAAATCTTCACTGAAACTTGCGCAAACACTCGACTTAACTGACTGAAAAATGTGTATACGACGGAAACATAGTTCACTTGATATATTTTTTATAGCAATCTGTTAAAGATGGATTCATTTTAGAACTCAGCATCACTTCCTCTGATTTTACTTAATATTTCTACTTTTCTGTTTTTCTGTATAAATATGCACTTTGACCTGTTAGTGCTTATTTCCAAAAATGATGTTTTTTTTAAAGATTCTAACTCAGTGAAAGTTGATTGTATATAGATGAATAAAACAGGCTTCTTCTGCAAACAAAAGCTTTAGTCTAAAGTCGGGTTTGCACTGAATGCGCGCGTCAGGTGGCGGTTTGGTCCCCTGAGATATCCAAAGTCATTAACATCAACGCATCCTGTTACGCTGACCTCGGAGACCCGCACGAATAATCCTCATGGAGTCTATTTTTCCCAGCGCAGCAGAGGTCTGGAGCTGTTTAGACATCATTAGACGAGTCCTTCACCCGGCTCCACGTAAAGCTGCCACGTGTCGGACAAAAGTGTACCGCAAATAAAGCGCTCAAAACACAAGAACCCGACTCAAACGCCGCAGTCATAACGCCGCAGTCATAACGCCGCAGTCATAACGTCGCATTCTAACGCCGCAGTCATAACGCCTCAGTCATAACGCCTCAGTCATAATGCTGCAGTCATAACGCCTCAGTCATAACGCCGCAGTCATAACGCCTCAGTCATAACGCCTCAGTCATAACGCCTCAGTCATAACGCTGCAGTCATAACGCCTCAGTCATAACGCCTCAGTCATAACGCCTCAGTCATAACGCCTCAGTCATAACGCTGCAGTCATAACGCCTCATATTGCCGCATTATTGTGTATTATATATTGTAATGTTTTATATAGCAAAATAAACTCTTGAAGGAATAAAGAGTTTTTACACGCTGACAAAGGGAGTCATCCATTACTATATTATTTCTGTATTAATAATGTGTATTTGACTGCAATATGACGACTCTTCACAGATCTGTTTGTTTGTATAAATAATATACGTCTGCTGTAAAAACAATCCTGTAAAACTATTATAAATTGATATTATAATCATTTGTACTCACGCTGAGATTTAATGAGAAGATTTACACTTTATGTTTCTTGAGCCGTAAGATAAGAAGTCAGAACATAATGTTTGTTTAGCATTTAATTCTCTTTTATCTGTCCAGATGATAATGATATTTATTATTTATTTATTTTTTGCTCTCCTGGTTTTAGAATCGTTTAGCCCTTTTATTGTACTTTTAAAGTTTTAAAGAGTTACTAAAAATGTCTTAAATGTTGTCATATTAAAATGTCCGGAATGCTAACGGCAGCTGCGTGAAGCGGGACAAGACCCTCCCAGCGCCCGCTCTCTGGGACGTCCCGCTCTAAAACCAGCTCAGACGCCCCTCAGCTGTGGACTATTTTTACACCGGGACCAGAGACCACAAAGACCAGAAAGACCAGACCCTGCACTGGAACCAGGACTAGGAACTTTGGACTCGCAGGATCAGGACTAGATCAGGACTGGGGACCAAACTGGGACCAGAACCAAAGGGCGGGACGAATGAGACCAGGGACCGGACCGAGACGGAAACCAGGACTGAACCCGGACTAAACCAGGACCGAACCTGGACTAAAGCAGGACAGAACCCGGACTAAACCAGGACCGAACCTGGACTAAACCAGGACAGAACCCGGACTAAATCAGGACTGAACTCGGACCTAAGCAGGACTAAAGCAGGACTAAAGCAGGACTAAAACAGGACAGAACCTGGACTAAAACAGGACTGAACTCGGACCTAAGCAGGACTAAAGCAGGACTAAAACAGGACAGAACCCGGACTAAAACAGGTCCACAATTGTCAGAACCGAGCCAGGATTAAGACAGGGACTAAAACCGGCCATTGAGGAATCTGTTTAAGTAAGTTAAGTTTACCTTTCAAAAAACATCTACATGAGTTTAATTTACTTGATTCGGATTCATTTTGGTCTGGATTAGTTCAAGTGTAATTCGTTTGTGGGTTAAGATTATTTGACTTTATTTAATGTTTTTCTCATGGTTTTCAATATGTCAACGGTGATATTTTGTCATAGTTTTGATGATGCAAACAGTCCAAAAATAAACAGAATGTGAGCACATAAAGTGCAAATACAGAAAAGTCACAGTATCAAAGTATTTATCACAAAATGATGATTAAAAAGTGCAGCTCTCTATTAAGTTTATCTGAGTTCTTCAATAGAATTTTCCGACACAATATGAACTGAACTGGACGTTGGTTACTACAGGTTACCATGGCAACAATCTCACGTGTCTGAACTCAGTCACACACTCGTGGCTGCTGCCATCTTGAGGACAAAAGCTGCATGTTCACTGTGGGCCCTGCCAAGCAAAAATCTGAAAACAAAGGATTCTTTCTCTTCTGTCACGCCCACAATTTCCGAGGATCCTAAATATTCACCACAATGAATTTAAGAGCACTTTCTTGCCGTCCCGGGTAACGCTAAAAACACTAAAACACTAAAAAAAGTGCTGTGGACTCATTTTCACCTGAATAAAAGTACATTATATCTGCACTGGCACTGCACGGATTTGACTTTATTACAGTTTAAAATATGGCGTACAGGCTCTTTAACTGGTTGCTCAGCTGTTCAGTGCTGTGTGACATTCAAAGACCTGTGTGAAGTTCAGGAGCTCGTCTCTAAAAATACGGCTCCGGGCAGCTGCAGGGACAAAGCCTGACGACACGAGTCCACTGTTTACACGTGTTTACAGCGGTTTACAAGTGTTTACAGTGGTTTACAAGAGTTTACAGCGGTTTACAAGTGTTTACAGTGGTTTACAAGAGTTTACAGCGGTTTACAAGTGTTTACAGTGGTTTACAAGAGTTTACAGCGGTTTACAAGTGTTTACAGTGGTTTACAAGAGTTTAAAAGTGTTTACAAGTGTTTACAGCGGTTTACAAGAGTTTAAAAGTGTTTACAAGTGTTTACAGCGGTTTACAAGTGTTTACAGCGGTTTACAAGAGTTTAAAAGTGTTTACAAGTGTTTACAGCGGTTTACAAGAGTTTACAGTGGTTTACAAGAGTTTAAAAGTGTTTACAAGTGTTTACAGCGGTTTACAAGAGTTTACAAGTGTTTACAGTGGTTTACAAGTGTTTACAGCGTTTTACAAGTGTTTACAAGTGTTTACAGCGTTTTACAAGTGTTTACAAGTGTTTACACCGGTTTACAAGTGTTTACAAGTGCTTACAAGTGTTTACACCGGTTTACAAGTGTTTACAAGTGTTTACAAGTGTTTACAGCGGTTTACAAGTGTTTACAAGTGTTTACAAGTGTTTACAGTGGTTTACAAGTGTTTACAGCGTTTTACAAATGTTTACAAGTGTTTACAGCGGTTTACAAGTGTTTACAGCGATTTACAAGTGTTTACAAGTGCTTACAAGTGTTAACAGCGGTTTACAACGGTTTACAGCGGTTTACACATGTTTACAGCAGTTTTACACGTGTTTACAGCGGTTTACACGTGTTTACAGCGGTTTACACGTGTTTACAATGGTGTACAACGGTTTACAGCAGTTTACAGCAGTTTACAGCAGTTTACAGCGGTTTACAGCACTTTAGCTTCAAACGATCAAAGATAAATCAGTCAAATGTGTCTTTTTCTCAGATGGAGCAGTCGAAAAGTAAAATTTCCCTTCATTTTTTAAACAGACTTTAGAAAATGACAATAACTCGGTGAAGCTAACGGCCGTAACACGATTATTCAGTTAAGAAATAATAATAATAATGTTAAATGAAAGCTGAAAATGAAGCAAAATGAACGTTTGTGATTTAAAGTGATAGTTTAAGGTCATGAGTTGCATCGTGATTTATTGCTCTGAATATCTGTTTGTATAAAAGTTTAAACATCAAGGGAAATTAATGCACATTTCACGTTCAGAACCAGAAGAGTCTCTTACTTTTGGACTGCATGAGTTTTTAGAAGAATCGAGAATCAAACCTGAGACATTCCATTTCTTTCAAGCCAGTCTCACCTTTCATCACATTTACACATACGAAATACTTGGTTTGAAGTGATTCCTTAAACTGTCTGTTTTGTTCTATTCATTTGATATTTCTGTTCTTCTTCCAGAACTGCGAAAAAGTTAGTTTCAAAAGTAAAGATGGAGCCCAATGTTACAGAGCCACAGAACTGGGTAAAACCCGTGTGATTGTCTTTTCAGCCATTTCCATCAAACAGACGAATGATGTGAAATAACGCTTCACTTGACCTTGAATTGTGAACATATGACCTTGATTTGAGTTGGTAAACCTTATTCGGTGTTTTAAGGTTGTAACTTCAGTCTAAAGAAATCTACGTGTGTCAAAGCCGCTCAAATCAACAGTAATATTACAATTTAAGTGGTTTTCACGTCTCGATCGTATTTCGTAACACACTGATGCTTCACTGAACTCGGCATAGACTCTCTCGTCTATGAAGCTTCATCAGCGTGACTTAGCTCAGGTCTTTGGGCGAAACATTGCAACGGTTCTTTCACCCACATGTCTGCGTAGCCCTGCATGCCGAGCTGAAACGTCTCCTAGGAGCAGCGGTCTGGAGGTTCTGGTTTGCTTTGTTCTTTGGTCCGGAGTCGCGTCCCGCCTGGGGAACGTAGGGCACGGGTCCGGATTTCACACGCCGAGGCCGGATCTCCACAATGTGATCAACCTGGAATCACCGCCGTCCGAAACCATCAGGAAAACACAGAACAATGACCTCAAGACGCAAAGCGAGCCGAGGAAACACATTTAAACACGTTCCTGCGCTTGTATTTCTGCTAAAAGAGAAGTCAGTACTGGCCCGTCCCACAGCGCTGCCATGTTTGTTTCAGAGCGTGAAGATGCTGGTCCCGGAGATGGAGTGGCTGTGGAGCACCACGGTCCTGCTCGTGCCCACCGTGGTCCTGCTGACCGCCGGCGTCTTCTACCTCTACAGCCTGGTCCTCGGGCTGATCTCCAAAACGTCCGTGAGGAACAAAGTGGTTCTGCTGAGCGACGTGCTGACCGGGCTCGGCAAAGGTGAGGAGACCGGACCGGACGGTGGTGCTCGTGGTTCAGACGCGGGTCCACGCCTCAGTGTTCTACCTGTGTCAGTGTGTGTGATGACCATAGCGTCCAGTAAAAGCACATGTGTCCCCTCTGCTGACCTTCCCCTCGTCCAGAGTGTGCGAGCCTGTTCCATCGCGGAGGAGCTCGTCTGGTGCTGTGCGGTCGGGACTGGGACGGACTGGAGGAGCTGTCGGAGGAACTGAGCCACGCCTCGGACCCTGCTGTGGTGAGTCTGCTCGGACCCTGCTGCGGTGAGTCTGCTCGGACCCTGCTGCGGTGAGTCTACTCGGACCCTGCTGCGGTGAGTCTACTCGGACCCTGCTGCGGTGAGTCTGCTCGGACCCTGCTGCGGTGAGTCTACTCGGACCCTGCTGCGGTGAGTCTACTCGGACCCTGCTGTGGTGAGTCTGCTCGGACCCTGCTGTGGTGAGTCTACTCGGACCCTGCTGTGGTGAGTCTGCTCGGACCCTGCTGTGGTGAGTCTGCTCGGACCCTGCTGTGGTGAGTCTGCTCGGACCCTGCTGCGGTGAGTCTGCTCTGACCCTGCTGCGGTGAGCACAGACTTTGTGTCTGATCCTTAAATATAACACTTGGACAGTTGGAAATGAGGCTCCTTAAAACTGTCTGCAGTAGGCTAACGTTTATTAGCATAGCCACTAGCATTAGCATTAGCCGCTAACAACCTGAAACAAACAGCTCAGTCTGGAATGACCTCTGTAAGTCCACTGGTCTCTCCTGACCACAGTCACAGGCTTTTCTCACAAAAGTCCGGCCCTGTGATATTCCCTGTGAGACCGTCATGCTGTGTCTTTCTCCTCCTCCTCCGCAGACGTTCCCAGTGAAGCTGGTGCTGCTGGACTTCGGGGACATGGATTCTCTCCCTGAGGCCGTGGAGGAGGTTCTGGAGTGTTACGGCTGCTTGGACGTCCTCATCCTCAACAGCTCCATGAAGGTCCAGCTTCACGTCCGCTCTCCGGGTGGTATCGTGCGTTGTGTCGTATCGTGCGTGGTGTTTCTTAAAAAGCTTGTGATCCTCAGGTGAAGGCTCCGGCTCACAGCGTCTCCTTGGAGATAGACAAACTGCTCATGGACAACAACTACTTCGGCCCCGTGACTCTGACTAAAGGTAAAGAACGCACGAAAGGTCTGAATGAACCTTAGCACACATCGAACACAGAAAGATTTGGATGTTTAACTCAAAGTTGCTGTTTTAAAATTAGTTAGATTTTTTAGATTTTTTTCTTAATTGTTCTTTTTTTGGGATTTTTTTTTTTTTTTGATTTTCCCCAAAAATATATTTTTAGAGGTTATAGATTTTTTTTTTTTTAGATTTGTGAATTTTGCTTTGTTTTTTCTTATGCGGAGGTGGATACTACGGTAACTGTTTAATAGACGCTTTAAAATGTAAGAAAAATGCAGAATGGAGGCCAAAGGAAGTAGACCATGACACATTTCGATATTTAATTTAATATTCTAATGTTTTGGAGTCTTAATAACAAAGAAAAAGTCTAAATTTAGAATTTCCTGTGTAGAAAAGTCGACTATTTTGCTTTTCTACGACAAGAGATGGTGAAAATAAAAATTAAATAAACAAACAAAACCAGTCAAATCCAATATTAAATGTGTTCAAAGCTCTGGTCACACTTTTTGATATTTGATATTTGTGATATTCTGAGCTTAATCGCAGTTTTTCCACTTCATTGTTGCTCCATTCTGGAACTAAATATAAAAATATAAAACTTCTACCTCTGTGACACTCGAAGCTTCATGTCGACGCCCTGAAAAGACCTGAACGTTTGTGTTTCTCGCTTCTTCAGACGTGATTTAGTTTGAGTTTGAGTTTCCTTTGAAAACACCAGATTTCTATATTTAAGGTTTTAAACTTCAGTAAATTTAAATGATAAATCCGATGTTATGTCCAGACAGTTTCTCTTGTTTGAGTAGTTTAATTTTGACAATACATTTATCACATTTAGAGAAGATCAGAGCGTCTTTGGGACAGAAAACGCTCGTACTTTCCCCAAATACTTCTTCACTCATTTCCTGCCCTCAAATACTTTCTACTTCTACTCATTACTTTGAAGTAACGTTACTCTAACTTGAGTACAACTATTGGTTTCTCTTAAATCTGATGTAAATATGAAAAATATGGCACTGTAACTTCTTCTTGTTTCGATGGACTTTTCAAGAACTTTTGCCCGTTGAAAATCTATAATATATATAAGAATTACTCTGAAACAAAAGCAACTGGTGATACTTTACTGGCTGCTGATCGTGGGCGGAGTCGAGACGTTTAAGCTCGGAGATAATAACTGCAATAATGAGTTTGTGTCAGTCGCAAATAACAGAAATAACGTAACAAAACACCAGCACGTTTGACAGAAAATAGTCAAAATCAAACCCGTGCGGCATCGATGACTAAGTGGGACGTTTCTGAGCATGTGGGACGAGGGGCGGGGCCTAAACGGTTGCGCGGGACGACACAAACCCTTAAATAGATGCAGATGTGTTGGATTGTGTTGCTCTTGTTTCCGCAGCCGTGCTCCCGACCATGATGTCCAGAAGAACCGGACACATTCTGCTCATCAACAGCATCCAGGCCAAACTCCCGGTGCCCTTCCGCTCCACGTGTGAGTGTCTCTGAAGCCGGCTCGCCATTGGCTCGTTTTAGAGCACAGCCAGATGATTGGACAAGAGAGAGAGCAGACTCAGGCCCAAAACGAGAGGCACAAAGCAGAGAAACAAAAGAGAATCATTAGTGTCCAAACGATAAAAGCCACAACAATGTGACTAAAAGCATCAAAAAGTGACAACTAAAGATAAGATAAACGAGACCAAAGCGATAAAAATGGAAAGAAAACATAATTAAAAGCGACAAAAACATGTGAAGCAGAAACAGAAATGGGACAAAAAGTAATGTAAAGTGACAAATTGCGAATGAGAGACTATTTGCAACAAAAGGTGAAAAAAGTGACAAAATGTGACAAAGAGTGACAAAAATGTGACAAAAAGCAACAAAAATGTGACACAAAGTGACGAAATGGGAACAAAACTTACAAAAAAAACTAGTAAAAGTGACAAAAAAGTGTCAATAAAGCACCCTGAAAGTAACAAAATACAACAATAAGTGACTAAAAGTGACAGACACTTCCTCAACATCACTTCAAACTCTGACTTGATCTCGTGCTAAAGCGCCGAAGTTAGCATCAGCTGTTTATGTCCGCACGGCACTCGCTTTGTCCAGAGCCACAATCTGATATTTCCAGGTCATAATGTGTCTGACATGATCCAAAGCCAAAGCATGACATAAAGAGAGGTTCAAGCCACGCCCCTCACATGCAGAGAAGTCAAAGAAGCTTCATTCACAGTTTGATAAAGTCCTCTCCCCTCTGAGCCTCAGAAACACTCCGTTCTGAATCTCCTCCAGAACTGACCTTTTCTCCGTCTGTGACTCTGAGAATCTTCTGCTGTTTTTAACTCTATAAATCATCTCCAGACTCGTTCAGTCTCATCACGATCAGTACAAAAAATATTTCTCTTAAACTGCGTTATTCCCTTTGCCGCCAGTAGATGGCACCAAAACTCAGCTCGTCCCCGGGAAACGGCAGTAATTTTTTGGGTTCTAAAATATAAGATGTTGAACTAGAGGTCATGAGCGTGTTTAAAGGTCAATAAGAACACAATGAACGCCTGATATTTGTCCTTTAATGTTGACTCTTTTCCAGACGCGGCGTCCAAACATGCGGTGCAGGCGTTCTTCGACTGTCTCAGGTCCGAGGTGGAGGAGTTCGGCATCACTGTGAGCTCCATCAACCACACCTTCATCAGCTCCACCGCCACCGGGGAGCAGCGGCGCCCCCTCTGGAACTGTGAGTACAACACACACTGTACTTGGCCTGGAGGAGCCCGTTTCCATGGAAACGTCGTTCCTTTAGCTGTAATATTCCACAGTGTGATATAAGTGGTTTGGAAACGGTTGTAACGTTCTCTTTTCCATGGAATCCTCCAGAAAGTTACAAACTTTAACATCAGAACTGCAACTAACTATTATCTCTGCCGATTAGTACATTAGGTTAGGCCTGGTTTAGTCCTAGTTTAGTCCTGGGTTAGTCCTGGTTTAGTCCTGGATTAGTCCTGGTTTAGTCCTGGGTTAGTCCTGGTTTAGTCCTGGGTTAGTCCTGGGTTAGTCCTGGTTTAGTCCTGGTTTAGTCCTAGTTTAGTCCTGGGTTAGTCCTGGTTTAGTCCTAGTTTAGTCCTGGGTTAGTCCTGGTTTAGTCCTGGATTAGTCCAGGTTTAGTCCTGGGTTAGTCCTGGTTTAGTCCTAGTATAGTCCTGGGTTAGTCCTGGTTTAGTCCTAGTTTAGTCCTGGGTTAGTCCTGGTTTAGTCCTGGATTAGTCCTGGTTTAGTCCTGGGTTGGCCCTGGTTTAGTCCTAGTATAGTCCTAGTTTAGTCCTGGGTTAGTCCTGGTTTAGTCCTAGTCCTAAATATCAAATAAAGATTGAAATGTTGTGATTGGAGGCTTCTGGAAGTGTATTATTGATCAAAATCATAAATAGTTTAATATTTGTTCAAGATTATTTGTGTTTTAGCATCTGCATCGTCCAGGTCATGAGCAGAACACAATTACAATGATTTAGTCACGATTATTCGAATAAATTATCAGGCATTTTTTTTTCTAGTGATCTTGATTCGGCCCAGAATTGCTGATTTAAGTGAAAATAAGCGGGTTATAGTTTTATTTTCCACAAGGAGCTCAGTCAACAAAAAGGAATAAATCAAGAAATAGTCCGAGTTTAACAGGTTAAATATTAATAATGTGTTCAATCCTGTGTCTAAAATACGATATTATAAAAACGCAGAGGTTTCTTGCATGTCTGTCGCTCCATCTGCCCCGGGGCTGACTGACACACATGTGGCTGCCCTCTGGTGCTTCAGGGCTGTACTCGCAGAAGCCTCTGGGAGTCTCTGTGGACGAAGTCGCCACCGAGATCGTGAAGACGCTACACAACAGACGCCGAGAGGTTCTGATCGCGCCGTCGCTGCCCAAGATGGCCGTCTACGCGCGCTCCTTCTTCCCAAACGTGTTCTTCGCTGTGATGGCGGCGGGAGTGAAAGACGCCGCCGCCGCCGCCGAGAACCTGCAATGAAGCTGAACACGATCGGTTCATTTGACGATCGCTGCAGGACACGTCTGAGTTCTGTGGTGTTTTAACGCTCGATCGTCCTGGTTTACAGTCCATAACTTTGTCATTACTGAGTCTGTGAAACAAGAGCAAGTTTCCTCTGTCAGAAGTGAATTAAAGTGAAATTATTGTTTGAGCAAAAGCTCCAAAAAGTAGTGGAATCATCAAGTACAAAGAGGCAGAAAGAGGCAGGCTGTGATTGGCCGACACTGACGAATGAATTATGATGAACGTGAAAAGAAACGGTCAATGATTAATGAGTCTAAATGTGTTTTTCTGTTTACCCGGGAAATGAAGAACAAATAAGCTAATAAAAACAGAAAAAAGGTGTTTTCTGTTTATGGGTAAAGCAATGTGTATGTTATGTGTTTGTTAGATTTGTATGTTATAAAAGTATAATTAAAATGACAATATTTTACCTTTTACCAAATCACAATAAAGGTGGGAGCAATTTAACAGTAAATATAATTGAGTATATCTACAATAGGCTATTAAATAACTTTATAACACTCTATTTAATTGCCAATAGTTTAGGTGGAAAGTGTAATTATGTAATCATTAAACTTATGAACCTGCAAAACTTGCTAAACTGTTCTGTATTGTAAGTGAAAGAAAAGAGCCCAGGAAAAAAACGTATTAACCTGTTTCGTAAAAGATTAAAATAAGAAATAAATACATAAATAAAATACATATATTTTATGATTGTATAATTGCTGAATTCGAGGTATTTATTTATTAAATAAATAAATACTTCGAATTCAGCAATTATTATGTATTTTTGATGGGTTCTTTCTAATGTCTAATGCTGCCCTCTGGTGGCGGCCGTCTGCCACTACAACAACACCTCACGTCAGAACCGCTAACTTCAATAGCGCTTAGTTTTGTCTTTAAAATGTCTTTTAAACTCCTCTCGGGGCTCACGCGCTTCAGCCTGGGATTAAAGATGCCTCTTGCCTCCTTCTGCACGACTGTCACCGGGAAACTGTGCCGTTTGGAGGTGCGACACGACCGGGAGCAGCAGCGATTCACCGTGACAGACAGCGGTGAAGGTGAGCGGCTGTGCCCGGGGACAGTGCGCTAGGGCCGGGAAGACTCGGCAGGAAACACCCCGGTCTGCGCACGGCCTGCTCTGCGGGACTCTGCTGTTGAATTAATTAAGTTTAAAGTGAAAAAGACAAAAAACGCAGTAATCTCCATTTATGCTCTTTTATTTTGTGCATTAAGTGTTGTAGTTGTAATGTTATACTGATCATTAATAAGTTTAATAAACATAAGGCCTGGTTTAGACCTGATCTATTACTGTTACATATAATAATATAAAACCAGTACAGGTTTAATGAGCCTGGTTTAGTCCTAGTTTAGTCCTGGTTTAGACCTGGTTTAGTCCTGGTTTAGACCTGGTTTAGTGCTGGTTTAGAGCTGGTTTTGACCTGGTTTAGTCCTAGTTTAGACCTGGTTTGGACCTGCTTTAGTCCTGGTTTAGACCTGGTTTAGACCTGGTTTGGTGCTGGCTTAGTCCTAGTTTAGTCCTGGTTTGGAGCTGCTTTAGACCTGGTTTGGAGCTGCTTTAGACCTGGTTAAGAGCTGCTTTAGACCTGGTTTAGACCTGGTTTAGAGCTGGTTTAGACCTGGTTTTGACCTGGTTTTGACCTGGTTTAGACCTGGTTTAGAGCTGGTTTAGTGCTGGTTTAGTCCTAGTTTAGTCCTGGTTTAGTCCTTTTTTTGACCTAGTTTAGACCTGGTTTAGAGCTGGTTTAGTGCTGGTTTAGTCCAGGTTTAGGCCTGGTTTAGTCCTAGTTTAGTCCTGCTTTAGAGCTGCTTTAGAGCTGCTTTAGAACTGTTTTTGTTGCTGGTGTGAAGCTGTGTCCTCTCATGGTCTCTAGGGGAGGACGCCGTCTTATCGTACAGATTCACCGCAGACTCTGAGGTGGAGCTGGTGTCCACGTTCGTCCCAGAGTCCAGCAGAGGAAAAGGACTCGCTGCGCTGCTCTCAAAGGTGCAGACGACCAACAAACACCTTTATTCTGCTTTTATATATTCATTTTGGAACGAGTATTAGAATTATGGATGCTTTTAGTCCCAACTTTAATGTCGTCCATTTGAGAGACTGAAACGCTAAGCTAACACGAGAATTCCATGTATTTCTGTAGTTTTTAGAGGTTTGAACGACAAATGATGAAGATGATCTCTTTTATTTTGTCTAAAAACTAATTAAAAGGTTTTCAACATAAATGTTCTCATCGCAAAAAAAAGTATGAATTCTGCTCCAAACGAAATAACTGAATTATCTATCGGATTAAAAACAGAACACAAAACTAAAGAGTAATTGTAGATACATTGATTCATGCCTTATCGTTGTTGCCGTGGTGATGAAGCTGTTTATCTGCTGCAGGCGGCTCTGGACTTTGTGGTGGACGAGCAGCTGACGGCGCGAGTTTCCTGTTGGTACATCCACAAATACCTGCAGGAAAACCCTCTGAAGAAGTACACGGAGCTCATCCGCTCATGACGAGGGCGTGATGAGGAGGGCGACGTGACAAGGGCGGAGACGTGACGAGGACCGGGATTTGGCGAGGACGGCGACGAGAAGAGGACTGTGACGTGACGAGGACCGAGACGTGACGAGGGTGGCGACGTGACGAGGGCGTGATGAGAAGAGGACTGTGACGTGACGAGGGCGGCAACGTGACAAGGACGGCGACATGACGAGGGCGTGATGAGGACGGTGACGTGAAAAGAACAAATCTTACCTCAATCTGAATTCAGCTTCAATTTAATGAAATGTAATTCTTGCTTCAGTTTATGCAGCGGTTTCTTAATTATTCCACATTGGAACAAAATAAATAAAAGCATTTTCACATTCTGTTTCTGTTTCAACACATTTTTTTTCATGTTTGTCTCGTTTTTGACACATTATGTCTTCTGTCCTCACTAGACGCTAAGACAGTGAACAGACAAAGGGTTAGCTTCGATTTGGCTAAAACTTTGGCTAGTTACATATAAAAGTAAGCGCTTGGGTGGCGGTTGGACTTATAAGTCTGAAACTGTGCGCCAGTTAGGGACCGTCTCTAAAGTACGTAAAATTAAACGTTAAAGCAGAGTGCCAGATTTATTTTAATATTTATGTATTTATCTATTTGTAGATTACTTAATTTTGTTGTTTGAATTTATCTTGTTATTTATTATTCCTTCAAATTAGCATTAGTGTTAGCAATGAGACACAAACATCCACCTTTCTAAACTCTGAAGCGTGGAATCAGTGTGAGTAAATCAGTGTCATTCTGGTCCTAAAAATAACCATCAGAGAACTCCACGTGTTTAAAACGTTTTTATGATTCAGAAAACATAAAACAATTCGTTATATTTGTCATGTTTTTTTCATTTATTACACTTTAAAACAGAAGATCTAAAATAGAAAAGTCTTTGAGTGTTTTGCCTCATGTCTCTTTTCTCTACACATAAGTCCATAATGAGCAAAAGAAGGAATCTGGCCTTGAGGACGAACCAGGAACATCATTCTTCTTATTTTAGGTTGATGGGGTAAACTGAAGAACATGCAACGTCCACACTGCATAAAGGCCCCGCACGGTCTGCGATGGAAGCGCCGCTCAGGATCCACATATTCTGCTTTATTTGGATCGTTAATGTCCTTTAAACATGCTCTTGTAGCTTTGCTTTGGCATCTCATGTTTAAGAACATAATTAATGTGTATGAAAACCACCAGGACTCAAGAGCGCTCCATCTACTGGCAGCAGAGGGAATCACAATAGGGAAATAAAGCTTGTTTGCCCTGACATGCTAATGTCATCACTATGTGTGTCCTTTAATTCTCACTTCCATGAAAAGGTGCATTAATTACTCGTAAAAACCCATTTGTATTAGAGAGGCCTTTTCTTCACTTAATGTCTCTGTACGAATTTGCTTCATTATTCATTTACGTCACTGTCTGGATGCACCTGACACGCCCTCTGCACCTGACACGCCCTCTGCACCTGACACGCCCTCTGCACCTGACACGCCCTCTGCACCTGACACGCCCTCTGCACCTGACACGCCCTCTGCGCGCCCTCTGCACCTGACACGCCTTCTGCGCGCCCTCTGCACCTGACACGCCCTCTGCGCGCCTTCTGCACTGGACACGCCCTCTGCACTGGACACGCCCTCTGCGCGCCCTCTGCACCGGACACACCCTCAAAGCTTTCAAGAGCACAGACTTTGTGTCTGACCCTAAAATATAACACCCGGACAGTTTGAAATGAGGCTCCTTAAAACTGTCTGCAGTAGGCTAACGTTTATTAGCATAGCCACTAGCATTAGCATTAGCTGCTTGCGACCTGAAACAAACAGCTCAGCCTAAGTCTGGAGTCTACTTCAGCTCTCTCTAGCAACAGGTTTGATTGACAGGTAGCACAGCTCATTGCTAAGCGAAACCAGCAGTGTGCAGGAAGAGGCGTGTACCTTCAACAACCTCACTAATGATTGGCTCCGAGGTTCCGAGGTCTCCGTCAGCCCGACACAAGCAGTTTGTTTTTTCATCGCGCTCGATGGAGAAAATTATTTCTGGATTGTGGATAGCGTGGCTAAAGCTAGCGTGCACAGGAGTTTTGCCTCATTTCTTTGGCTTCTCTCAAAGCCTCTACGCCGCGTTTGAGCCTCTTTTTATGTCATGCTTTGGCTTTGGATCATGTCAGACGCATTATGACCTGGAAATATCTTTTGGCTGTTGACAAAGCGAGTGCCGTGTGGCCTTAAACAGGAAACAGCTGTAGCTGAAGTATTAGCTTCAAGAATACAGTTTATCAAAAGATCAAGTCAGCGTTTGGTGAGAAATTACTATTTTCTGTTTCGAGTGGAAACATAGTGAGCAAGAGCAAAAGTGGGACTGTTTTAAAACCCCATTAAAGAGACAACAGTGCTGCCATCTCTACCTGAGACCGAGTTTCAGGATGGTTCAAGCTATGTAATACCTCTGTGTCCTTGCGTAAGACACTTTGCTCCCATTTTCCACTTCAGTCATTGTTCCGTGCCGAAGATAAAGGAAGCAGTTCAATTTAAAACAAAATAAACCCAAAGAAGGATCAGCAGTACACCTCCGACCGCCCCTCCACCTAGAGTTTGTACGCACTTCCCGTAGAGGGTTTGTGTCCGTTCAGGTGGAGGTTGAAAGTGTCCTCGGGGTCGCAGGGGTCGAAGGTTTCCTCAGGGTCGCAGGGGTCAAAGGTGTCCTTGGGGTCGAAGGGATCGTAGGTGGCTTCGGGATCGCAGGGGTCAAAGGTGTCCTCAACATCGCACGGGTCGAAGGTGTCCTCGGGGTCGTAGGTGGCCTCGGGGTCGCAGGGGTCGTAGCTGTAGCTGCCCCACACGTGATCCGGCAGGTCCAGCTCCAGCAGCTTCTGTTTGAGCACCAGGCTCTTGGCGATGTTTCTCCGCTTGTACTTGAACTCCACGATGGTTTTGGTGTAGTGGTTCAGAGTCGTGACTGCAGAGCCCATACATGTCCCGAAAGAGCCCCAGGCCAGACTGAGGAGAGACCAGACCAGAATCAAGACCAGGATCATGGAAAAGACAAGACCAGAACCAGGACTGAAGATATTCAAGATCTGAGACTGTGAAAAGAAGCAACAAAGCGTAAACCTGTGTCTAAGCTTTGACACTCTTCTCATATATCTAGACTGTAGGAGCGACAAAGGAGTTGGACGCCGGTACATATTAAGGCAGACGTCTCGGATGCACGTCCAAAAAAAAAATTCACTAGCAGAGGCGCATTTCTTTAGCCAGCATTGAGAGTGAATTTGAGAAAACAAAATCCAACCTTTGTTTCAACGCCTGGCGAGTGTGTCTCGTTCAAAATACATACAACGTTTTGTATTTGTGCTATTTCCATCAACACAACACAGTTATGAATCGTACGAAGGACCAGAAAGTCAATTATAAGCCTCAGAGGTGAAACTGGGCGTGAAGAGGCTGCACTCGCACGAGATCACAACATTCTAGAACTCACATGTAGGACCAGCTGTAGTCCCAGGTCTTAGGCCTCCAGTCCTCAGGGCCCATGATCACGGCGAGCTGGAACACTGTGGTGAACATCATGTGAGCCAGCATCCCACACAGGCCTGAACACAAAGGAGGCTCAGGTCAGACACTCTTCATACACGGGTCATGGTAAGATTCAGTATAATTTGATGTGCTTTGATTTGGTAGACACCAGAGACTAAAATACAACCTTTGTTTTAACACCTGACGCGTGCACAGGGCATGTATTCCATTCAAAACAGATGGAAAGCTTGAATATTGATTCAATATAACTTGGAATTGTAGAAAAAGATTCAGTTGTTGTCATCTAGACTGCTGATGAAGCCACTTCACAAGAGGCTTTATCAGCACAGAAGACACTCGAGTTCAGGACCACAGAGTGCCGTGCATCTTCATCTTAAAGCCACAAACCACTCTATCAAAGACAGTGAGGAGAAGATTCTGAGCAGGAGAAAAGATGCGTTGAAAGAGTTAAAGAGGCAATCTTTGTTAAAAAATAAAGACCATCATTAAATAGGAATGGGGGTTTAAGATTCCCCGACACAGATGTACCCCGCCTAAGGCCCGAAGTCACTGGGATAGGCTCCAGTCACCCGCGACCCCGAAAGGGAACAAGCGGTAGAAAATGGATGGATGGTTTAAGATTCAACCTTCCGGTTGTTTATAATGGAATTTTGAATCCCTGGAGAGGTCGACGCACTCCAGGGATTCCAGCTGCTTTTGTAAAAGCGCAGGGAGGAGAGAGGGTGTGATTCAGGGACAATAGGAGGCCGATAGCCCATTAAAAGACTGATAGTAAACAAAGAGGTTTAGTTTCTGTTGAAACCAATAACACCTTTTCATCAGAAGGTCCCACCCAATGGGCAGGGCCTACCCAGAGCAGGATAAATATTGAGTTCCCGCTCCTGATTCGCAGATTGAGAATGACTCTTGCATGAGAGTCGAAACGTATCGTTTTTTCAACAACAACAAAATAGTCCAGATGATACAACTGAATATTTTTCTGCAATGGAACACTCCTGGATGAATGAGGGACTACACCGACAGAACTCTGAATAAGATAAGATAAGATATTCCTTTATTGTCCCACATGGGGAAATTTCATTGGTGCAACGCAGGAAGATACAGATTCAATATGAAGGGTTACAGTAAAAAAAAAAAAAAACAGGCCCATTGTTTTGTAGTTAAAGCCATTTAAGCAACATGGATGCATGGATTTGCTTTTTTTAAAATTATTATCAAAGCTTTTATTCTTTCACCAAAAAAACGCTGCACTGCTAATGTTTGGACTGTACTCGATTGTTTAATGTAATAAAGTCAAATCTCTTTTGTTCCAGTACAAATATTTTGTAAAAGCAGCTGTTAGGGTCAAAACAAGACCACCGTGTGCTGTCTGTACACATTTTATTCTCCACAAAGCAGGAAGTCCACTGTTAGCATGCTAGCTGTTGTTAGCATGACGGTAAAACTCGCTCGCCCTCTCTGAAAGTGGTGAAAAGCGCTTATAAACTAATCGCAATGTAATGCTTTAGGTGAAGAGGTGGAAGGTTTAACCACATGACCGTCCCGTAGACCTCCACCGGCCCCTGGATCACTGGCCCCTGGATCACTGCCCCCTGGATCACCGGCCCCTGGATCACCGGCCCCTGGTTCACCGTCCGGGCGGCGATCCCTGGAGGTGGCGGTGAAGTGGCCCCGGTTCATGCCCAGGCCCGGCAGCTCTTCCTGGGATTATCTCGGCGGGCACGGAGGGGGGGGTGGGGCTCCTGACACGGCCCAAAAACCACAGCTCCAATCGGATTAATCCACAAACACAAATCCCCGCCGCCTCCTGGACAGAGCGGCCGCCACTTCACCGTCGACCTGCCTCGCCCAGCGTACAAGCAGGACAAACGAGAGACGAGCGGCGGCTGGTGTTTTTAATGAACTGGGCCACAACCTCGAGGAGGGAAGAGAATCGGCCTCAGAATCACACTTTTTTTTAAATGTAGTGAACAATTTTACCAAAAAAATTGTGCTTATTTTCTCCAGTTTAACAGTTTCTGTGATGTTTATGATGTTACTTTGTGGATTCCCGTTGTTAACAAGGGTAAACATCCATTCAAATCACACATTAATTATGATTTGGCCTATAATAATACCTGATAACGCTTTTATTTTGTTAAATTATTTTTAAACTGTCACCTATTGATGACATGACAGAGTTTTAGAGTTCAGCGCTACTTCCTGTCGTGTGCACTGGTTCTGGTTTGTGGAGACGTTCCACTGCGGAGAGACTCTGGGGCCCAACATAAGTATAAACCTATATCTACAAATACGTTCTAATCCAAAATTCTATATTATCTTCAAATAAATCATAAAATCTGGTAGAAAAGTAATGATAATGTTTGTGTAGCTTATTCAAGACCCCAAAGTAATTTTAATTTAAAAAACAAACTGACGAATAAGAGACCCAGAGCCACTTCCCATTCTTAATTCTTGTCTTTATTTGATATTCCATTGCTCCTGTATTTAAACAGTGTGTCTTCTTCGTCTATCTTGTTTATGGCCACCAAAAGCCTAATCTATTAATGGATGGCGCTCAGACCCCGGCAGGTTGAAATGTGACGAGACGAAGGGAAAGTGTGACTGAATTGTTTCTGGCAGATTACGCAGCAAAATATGATTTGATTTAACAAAAATATAAGGCAAGAACCCGTTTCTCGACCTGTCCATCCATCTATTCGCAATCATGTTTAATTTACCTGCTCCTTTTTTAATTATTAGATAAAGGTTTTGAACTTTTCTTTTGGTTTTCAGTCCGCTGTAGAGTTCGAGAGTTGTGACTTTCCCTATAACTGTCCCAGGGCAGCTGCGGCTTCTGTATAAAGTGATTCAGTCGCAGTACCTGAGGCGGCGGTGCAGAGGGCGGCGAAGGCACTGAGCTTGAGTTTGTTGATGTGGCTGAAACATGGACACTGCTCCAGCATCATGAGGACTCCACCAGTGAAGAGCAGCGACAGGTACAAGGACTCGGCCACGATGCACAACCACAGCACGCCTGAAACACGAGAGGGTTAGAGTCAGATCCAGAGGCAAGAACCGAGACGATACTGAGACCATGGAGACCACAGCACCAGTGACGTGCGGTGAGGTTCAGGGCGAGTGAGGACCAACTCTTTCAGAGTCAGATTTACAAACACGAATGAACCCAAAAGAACCTTAAACAGGTCGTTCTGGACCATAAAGAGGAGAAGCTGCAGGAGACTTCATTCATTACTATACAGTCCCACTAGCTCCGCCCTTAGTTTCACAAAGTCAAAGGCTCTGCAGTTTTGTGTCATCAAAATGTTGTGCAATCCACTAAAGTTTAAACCAAGGAAAGCTCGCTCACCAAAATGATCAAACCTGACTTTAATCTGATCACTGATATTATCAAAAATGTTAAAGAACCATTGCCTCCGTTCATCTCTGACTGACATAACTCATCCCAAAACAAACTAAACTGAGCAATCTATAAGTTTGAAAAGTTTGAACACCCCAAAAAATTCAGGACAAGCAGGAGTCAAACCCACTTTTTTTTGTGTTCAAGGCCGTGTCGCTAACCATTACTCACCGTGTTCAGTAAAAGGTGCCAGTGTTTTTAGAAATATAACTCCATCTGCAGAAACCCGTTCGACTTCGGTGTAGATCTTTCTTTAGTTATAACCTGCTTTGATTGAAAATCCAGATTTGCGAAATGTTTTCACTTGGAAATGTAATCATCCAGATTCTACAAACACAATAATAAGGAAGAAGATAGTGAAACCTGTCACACACGAGCACCTGTCAGCACCTGTCACACACGGCCGGGCTCAGGAGCGCTCTATGTAATGACGCCTTTCTGAGTGAACTTTTACTGCAGTTTTATAATGATTCTGTGAGACTAAAACACGCTTCAGAAATACATTTCATACATTATCGAGAATATGGAAGCTCAGAGCACATCGCCAGCTCAGTGTGTGTGTCTGTGTGTGTGTGTCGCCTGAAACACGAGAGGTTTAGAGTCAGATCCAGAGCAAAGAACTGAGAAGGTTCAGAGACCACAGCACGCCTGAAAAGTGTGTTTTAATAACACATTTACATCTTTAGAAGCATCAAGTCGTCTCAAGTCAAAAAGCTTAATCTCCAGAGTCACTGGAGTTCAAGTCGAGTTCAAATCAGTTTGACTTGTGAGTTCAAGCCTCTGGTAATGAATAGAAGATGCCTCGTTTCAAGTGTCATAGCAACAAGTGTCGGTGTAATCCCTCATTCGTCCAGGCGTGTTCCATAGTTTTCTTTTTCTACTATAGCAACACGTGTTCATCAGGGCTTTTTAGAGCGATTCAAAACTGTTCAAAAAGTGAACAACATTCATTTTTGGTTCAAAAGGGTTTTTCCGAAGCACTTGATGTGTTGTTACACACAGTTCTGTTCAGCTCCGTCTCGTCCAGGAACACTTGTGAAAACATTTAATAATTATTGTGATAAAATTAGTTTAAACTGACCTCGTCCATGTTCAGGAGCAATATCTGCGAAATCCCTACAGTCAAACCCTGTGGAGACACAAAGATGAATTTAAAAGTGTAACCTGCTTGTCTCCATGTTATTGCCTGGAATGTTCCACAATACGGCATTGAAGTTATTCAGGGAGACGAGCAGGTCAAGGGGTCTCAATTATAAACCTTTACGGAGAATTCTTACTCAAAATGCACAAAAAACACAAACATCCACTAACTTCTTCAGATCTTCAGATCATGTTTTTCTGGACCATTTAATGTCGATATTTATCCTTACATGCAGATGTATACATGTTTAAAGCCATACTGTGGAACATCTCTGTGTAACAAGCTTGTGATGGAAAAGTCCCATAATGCACCTGAAATACACAACTTCTAACCCACTTATAGTTTATCTTATCTTATCTTATCTTATCTTATAACTGAGGCTAATGTAAGAGGGAGAGAGGAAGAGGGACGAAGAGGAAGAGGGACAAAGAGGAAGAGAGACGAAGAGGGACAAAGAGGAAGAGGGACGAAAAGGGACGAAGAAGAAGAAGAGGGACAAAGTGGAAGAGGGACATAGTGGAAGAGGGACATAGTGGAAGAGGGACGAAAAGGGACGAAGAAGAAGAGGGACAAAGAGGAGAAGAGGGACAAAGAGGAAGAGGGACGAAGAGGAAGAGGGACAAAGAGGAAGAGAGACGAAGAGGGACAAAGTTGGAAGAGGGACAAAGAGGAGAAGAGGGACAAAGAGGAAGAGGGACGAAAAGGGACGAAGAAGAAGAGGGACAAAGTGGAAGAGGGACATAGTGGAAGAGGGACGAAGAGGAAGAGGGACAAAGTGGAAGAGGGACGAAAAGGGACGAAGAAGAAGAGGGACAAAGTGGAAGAGGGACAAAAAGGGACGAAGAGGAAGAGGGACAAAGTGGAAGAGGGACGAAGAGGAAGAGGGACAAAGTGGAAGAGGGACAAAGAGGAAGAGGGACAAAGTGGAAGAGGGACAAAGAGGAAGAGGGACGAAGAGGAAGAGGGACAAAGTGGAAGAGGGACAAAGTGGAAGAGGGACAAAGAGGAAGAGGGACAAAGAGGAAGAGGGACAAAGAGGAAGAGGGACGAAGAGGAAGAGGGACAAAGAGGAAGAGGGACAAAGAGGAAGAGGGACAAAGAGGAAGAGGGACAAAGAGGAAGAGGGACAAAGAGGAAGAGGGACAAAAAGGAAGAGGGACAAAGAGGAAGAGGGACAAAGTGGAAGAGGGACGAAGAGGAAGAGGGACGAAGAAGAAGAGGGACAAAGTGGAAGAGGGACGAAAAGGAAGAGGGACGAAGCTGCGAGAAAAAGAAGGAAAGAAGAAAGAAGCTAAAGACCAACCACATCAGACGAAGATGAAGTTTAAATAAGTTTGCTCTTAAACTACATGTGATTAATCAATAACCATTTTCTAATTGACTGATAAAAGAAAACAACTTGTCTCTTTGTCTGAGTGAATCTATAAAAGGCTAAAGTGTTTTTATGTGTCACGCCCGCACCTTATATGGAAAGTTAGATCTCGTGAATGTTGTTTAGAAAATATGCAACATTTGAATATCGAGTTTATTATAATGAAAAGTGAATGGGAAAAGGTAATATTTTTCCACTTTTCTGCATTTGTCTGATGAATAAACCTCAACTAATGCGTTTAAGAACATGCTTTAACGCCTTTCGGTTGGAGTGACATAATATCGTCTGAATATCGTTGCTGTGACCCAGAAAACATCACAGTATTGATTTTCGTCACTCTCGCCCAGTGCCCGAGTCACGTAATCTATCACGTAATTGCCCCGAGCCGCCTCTCTTCTCTGATTGGCCGATCGGAGCGTTTTACCGTTCATGTCGGCGGCCTGTTCGCACGAGAAGAAGATCCCGGTGTGGAACTTCCTCATCAGGAACTTCTCCTCCCCCGTCTCGAAGATGTACTGCACCAGGCGCGAGTCGTTCACGTTGGAGCTGTTGAAGCGGATGCAGTACAACTGTTTCGCCTTCAGGGGGGGCCCCGTGCAGAAGGGCTTGACCACTTTCCGGGTCCCCTCGCACCAGTAGCTCGTGGTGACGGCGGCTAGCGCGAACCCGAAGGCCACGAAGTTGAGCGTCAGCGCCAGCGAAGCCCTGCGCCCGCGCCTGAGCCCCATGGTCCAGTCCAGCACACGGCTCTAATCCGAGCTTTTGATCCGGCGCCACTGGACGACTTCCTCCTGCATCAAATCTTCATAATCTCGCTGTCCCTTTGGTGCTCCTTGGGTCTGCAAACGCGCAACGTGGCCAAAGCAACCCCGTGTCCTCGCCCGAGCTCCATGGCCTCTGCGTCCCGTTCCGTCTCGCTCTCTCACACGCTCCCCAAAAGAAGAAAGATTGAAATACTGAGCCCGTCCTGCTGCTCTCGCTCCTCCCCTCTCGCAAATCTCAAAAATCCCTTCATATTATCCGTTTCAAATAGCGAATTACGTGCCGGGGCCCGCGGCGCGTACACCGGCATAAAAGATTAGATCGAGCCGCAGATTGTAATCCGGCATTCTCCGCGCGTTTGTTTCATCGCCGCGTGTTTTTGGCGTCATAAATTCTCCATATGTCAGTAATCTCATGCTAAAGCTCGTGCAAATACGCTGTCATATTTCAGCCAGGGCAACGCAGGAAGATCAGGAGTCTAACCCACAACCTCTTCACCGAGAGGAAGATCATCCATTCTGAAACGTGCGCTCAGATCTGCGGGCCGAGGTTCTCCTGACCGCGATCTGACCGCTGCTCCTGACCGGGTTTGACTCTGCAGCAAAGAAGAAACGCGTAGAAAACAAAGTCAACCTTAACGTTGTTGGTTTGAAGCGTTTTATTTCTCGGTCCGACGCTGTTACAACGGCGAAGAGAAAAACCCGTCAGAATCTTTTTTTTTGGCGCAAACTCAGAGGATTCGCCAAAAAACTCCCAAGATTTTCTTTTGCCGCAACTTTGAAAGTCGAGTGCTTGGTCCGGTGACTCACCTGAACTGGGTATAACTGGGTGTGTCTGATTTAAGGTGTTGGTGGGCAAACCCTAAACTTATTGAGCTAATCATTGAGACCAGTGGTCCCCAAACTTTTTGACTCGAGGGCCACATTGGGTTCTAAAATTTGGCCGAGGGGCCGGGCCAGGAAAATATGGTGCGTTTGTGTGAACTAATGAATTACTATAAATTACACGCAAGATTTGACCTGTAACTTGTAACAAAGCAACAAATGCAAGGCTCAATGTACAAATTGTTTTTTTAAATGCATTAAATAATGATTATTTTAATTACATTTCAGTTGAATAAACACAGCAGGAAAACTGACCTTCTATTTCAGTGGGAACAGTGTTGTTGATCTCCCTGTTTTGCATCAAAGTCTGGTGTGAGTTTTGTTGTGGCAATTCTCAGGATGGATCCTTTGGTGTTGGTCAGTGAAGCTGGATCTGTGACGTTTGTTCATGTTCATGACACTGAATGTCTCACATTTGTAGGTCGAGCAGAACAAGACCAGCATTTTCTCCCCTCAGCGATCACACGCCCGCTGAACACACGAGAGAAACTCTTGTAATCGGGAGTTCTATTGTTAGAGACGTGAAGCTGCCAGCTGCTAGCGTTAGGTGTTACCCGGGGGCCAGAATGGGTGACATCGAAGGAAACCTTAGGATCTTAAAGCGGAGTAGGACCCGGTTCCGGCGAGTCGTGATTCACGCAGGCGGTAACGACGCCCGGCGGAGACAATCAGAGGTGCTCAAAGTTCAAGTAGCCGCGGTGTGTGACCTAGCGAAGTCGATGTCGGACACTGTAATATTTTCTGGTCCCCTGCCCAATCGGATCAATGCTGAATTGTACAGCCGTCTCTCAGCATTCAACAACTGGTTATCCAGATGGTGCCCTCAAAACAACGTAGTCTTTATTGATAACTGGAGTGCGTTTTGGGGAAAGCCCGGGCTCATACGCAGGGATGGCATCCATCCGACTTCGGAGGGTACATCCCTATTAGTTCGGAATTTGACCGATAGTCTTAGTCGCGTTAAGTGACCATCTAGGGATGAGCCCCAGGTGCAGAGCAGCAGTTCAAGACGCTCCTCTGTCGCTGAACTCTCGCCCGTTCTGTTACATGTGAAGTGTTCAGATTCAAGACAGATAGAGACTGTGTGTGTCCCTCGTGTTCCTCGTGTCCCTCGTACAAATAATGCCAAAAAGTCACATCTCAGAAAAAATATTTCAGGCGTCAGACCAAATAACTTAAGGAAAATAACAATCACAAATGACACAAATATACAAATGAATAAACATGTAAAATGTGGACTGCTAAACATTAGAGCAATTTCCTCCAAATCGCTCTTAGTTAATGAATTAATTAGTGACTATAACATAGATCTTCTAGCTCTAACTGAAACGTGGCTTCAACAAGACGACTACGTCAGACTAAATGAGTCCACCCCACCCACCCATGTTAACTTTCAGACTGCCAGGAGCACAGGCCGAGGTGGTGGTGTGGCAGTGATCTCCCACTCAAGCCTACTCATGAGCCCTAAAACTAACAATGCATTTCACTCATTTGAAAGCCTCATGCTGTCGATCACATGTCCAAATATGAAAAACCAAAAAGGAGTTTTGTTCATAGTTATCTACCGACCTCCTGGTCCCTACTCAGAGTTTTTAACAGAGTTTTCTGACTTTATATCAAACTTAGTGTTAGCCTGGGATAAAATAGTTATAGTTGGAGACTTTAATATCCACGTGAACATGAGTGATGACGCTCTCAGTAATGCCTTCAGCGCCTTGTTAGACAGCATTGGTTTCACTCAGAATGTAAATAAACCGACTCACACTCACAAGAACACTCTGGATCTTGTCCTAACGTATGGAACAGAGATTAGTGACCTCATTGTCCTCCCTCAAAACCCTATATTGTCAGATCATTTCCTAATTACCTTTCAGTTTATTCTTAAAGATCATCCAGTCCCACAAAATAAAGTTATAATGAAAAGGACAATATCTGAAAAATCTATCTCAAAATTCAAAGAAATATTAGAGCCAATATTCAGTGACATGTCATGTGATCCTGCTGAGAACAGTTTTAGTCCCAGTTTAAGTGATCAATGTGTCGACTTGACCATGAATTCTCTGAAGTCTGCTCTTGACGTTGTCGCGCCGTTAAAACAGAAGGTCATTAGGCCAAAGCGCGCCTCCCCATGGTACAACCAAGAACTGCGTTCACATAAACAAAAAGTTAGAAAGTTAGAGGGATTATTTCATCGCTCTCACACAGAAGAATCCCTAAAAGCATGGAAAAGTTGCCTGCTGTCCTATAAGCAGGCTCTGCGTAAGGCCCAAACCAGATATTATTCAAATCTAATAGAAGTCAACAAAAGTAACACTTAATTCCTTTTCAGCACTGTAGCTAGGCTAACAAACTGTCACAGTGCAGTAGAGCCCTCAATCCCAGCTACACTTAGCTCTGATGATTTCCTCCTATTTTTTAACAATAAAATAAAAACAATCAGAGATAAATTAGATGAAATTACCCCCGCTATTAGCCCTGAACTAGCCCAAGCTTTAAATCTAACGTCCCATATAAATCCACCTGTAAACCTAGAAAGGTTCACAGCTGTTGATCAAGCAGAGATAACTTCAGCCATTATGTCCTCTAAAAGCTCAACTTGTGTCCTAGACCCCATTCCAAGCAGACTCCTCAAAGACATTCTCCCCCTAATTATAGACCCTATTCTTAATATAATAAATACTTCACTCGAAAGTGGCTATGTTCCACAGTCCTTCAAACATGCAGTCATTAAACCTCTTCTGAAAAAGCCTAATCTAGATCCCGACCTATTGGTAAACTACAGACCTATTTCAAATCTTCCCTTCGTCTCTAAAATCCTTGAAAAAGTTGTAGTAAAACAGCTTTGTCGCCACCTGCAGGACAATAACTTATTTGAAGTTTTCCAGTCAGGGTTCAGAGCCCACCACAGCACTGAAACTGCACTAGTTAAAGTCACAAATGATTTGTTATTAGCCGCTGACGATGGACTGGTCTCAGTCCTGGTTCTGTTGGACCTGAGCGCAGCGTTTGACACCATCGACCACAACATTCTACTGCAGAGGTTAGAATGTGATGTAGGTGTTGGAGGAACAGCCCTCAGCTGGTTTAAATCCTATCTATCTGATAGGTTCCAATTTGTTAATGTAAACCAGAGCTCCTCACCAAGCTCTAAAGTAATTTACGGTGTGCCACAGGGTTCGGTACTCGGTCCAATTCTGTTTACTCTTTATATGCTACCATTAGGCAACATTATCAGAAAGCATGACATTAACTTCCACTGCTATGCAGATGACACTCAGCTGTATTTATCAATGAAACCTGATCAGAGCGATCAAGTAGACAGACTTAGTACTTGTGTGAAGGAGATAAAAACCTGGATGACACTAAACTACCTGCTTCTTAACCTTGAAAAAACCGAGGTCATTGTGCTTGGCCCTAAGCATCTACGAGACGCTCTATCTGAGCAGATAGTCACACTGGACAATGTCAGTGTAGCCTCCAGTTCTACTGTAAGAAACCTTGGAGTCTTATTTGACCAGGAGCTCTCATTTAAAGCTCATATAAATCAAGCTTGTAAAACAGCCTATTTCCATTTGCGCAACATAGCCAAAATCAGAAGAATCCTGCCTAAAAGTGATGCCGAAAAACTTATCCATGCATTTGTAACGACTAGATTAGACTACTGTAACTCCCTGCTTGCAGCGTGTCCTAAAAGCTCCATAAAAAGCTTTCAACTGGTTCAAAATGCAGCAGCAAGATTACTAACAGGAACAAAAAGAAGAGAGCACATTACGCCAGTGCTGAAGTCTCTTCACTGGCTCCCCGTCGAGTCTAGAATCAAATTTAAAATTCTACTCTTGACCTACAAAGCCATAAATGACATGGCCCCATCCTACCTCAAAGATGCTATAGAACCATATCATCCAAACAGAGCTCTTCGCTCTCAGAATGCTGGCCTTCTGGTGGTGCCAAGAGTCTCTAAAAGTACTGTAGGAGGTAGAGCGTTTAGCTACCAAGCTCCTGTGTTATGGAATCAGCTCCCGACCCATGTTAAATATGCTGACACAGTCTCTTCATTTAAGTCCAGGCTTAAAACGTTCCTCTTCGAAATCGCTTATGGTCAGAGTAGTTAGGAACAGAAAGATAAACCCACAGCTTCAGCTACGCTGCCCTAGGAGTAACTATGCTGGGGGAAGTATGACAGCTTGAGCACTATCCTCTTCTTCTTCTGACTACTTATGCTATCAAACAATATTTATTTTTTGATTCCACTTGCAAACTGTTCACCGCCTTCTTTTCTTTCTCTCACTCCTGAGGACCTGTGGACCCAGATGCCCCTCCCCTGGTGAAGTGGTCCCTGCCCTGTGTGGACGGTCCCTCATCTGCCTGAAGAGTGGGTCCAGTTCGCCTCAGTCGGTCCCTCTTCTGCCTGAAGAGTGGGTCCAGCTCGCCTCCGACGGTCCCTCATCTGCCTGAAGAGTGGGTCCAGCTCGCCTCCGACGGTCCCTCTTCTGCCTGAAGAGTGGGTCCAGCTCGACTCAGACGGTCCCTCTTCTGCCTGAAGAGTGGGTCCAGCTCGACTCAGACGGTCCCTCTTCTGCCTGAAGAGTGGGTCCAGCTCGACTCAGACGGTCCCTCTTCTGCCTGAAGAGTGGGTCCAGCTCGACTCAGACGGTCCCTCATCTGCCTGAAGAGTGGGTCCAGCTCGACTCAGACGGTCCCTCTTCTGCCTGAAGAGTGGGTCCAGCTCCAGTCTCCTCGTGTCCGTCTGTCCGTCTGTGAGAGTCGGATCTCTCCTTCACTGGAACTCCTCCAGGTTTCTACGCTTTTTTCCCAAAGAGGTTTTTTTTGTAGTTTTTCCTGGCCGAGAAGGAGAGTCTAAGGACAGAGGACCCTGGGACATCGTCCCTCGCCACCACAGACATTGTCTGACTCCATCGCCACCACAGACATTGTCTGACTTCATCGCCACCACAGACATTGTCTGACTCCATCGCCACCACAGACATTGTTGATTCATTTCTCCCTGTGGCCCTCAGAGGCAACTGTTGTTGTGATTTTGGGCCTTACAAAAATAAATTGATTTGATTTGATTTGATTTGATCTTCTGTTCGTCCTCCGGAGGTTTTGTTTCGTTCAGTGAAGCATAAAAGTCGATAAGTTTAAGAGCGTTGGACCGTTTTTTTTATTAGCATTTCTTCTACCCATAAATGATCTAGTAGTAACAGCATGGAATGATTAATATCCATAAATAAAAAAATCTTAATAAATGTCACCAGAATATGTAAACATTTTGACTTTAATGTTACATTTTTGCTCTTCTGTCCTTCTCATGTCTCCAGTGGTTGGACACTTTGTCCAGGTTGATGCTTCTTTTGCTTCTTGCTGTGACTTTATGATCATCAACTGCTCCAAAATGTGCCACTTCAAGACCATTTCTAGATGATATTATTCATAAACTAACAGGGCCGCACCTGTCATAAACCGCAGGTGCCCACGTTGTAACATGAGATATTTACACAGAAATAAACGCAGTTTTTATGCGTCTTTTAAACCGGGGGTCACGTGGCGCACGCGGCGCAGCAGCGGTCCGCTTTAGTCCTGCTTTAGACCCGCGTTAGAACAAATCACAGCTGTCTCTAGTGTCCCCTCTGTCTCTAGTGTCCCCTCTGTCTCTAGTGTCCCCTCTGTCCTTGAAGACTCTGTATGAGCCGATTTACCTGTGTCTTCACATCAGGATCATCTGCTCCTGAGCTCGTACTCATCGAGTGAGTGTTACTGTGACATGAGATATTTACACAGAAAATGGTCCAGATAATGATGCACATGTGTCTTTTGACTCGTGAGTCAGGTCTGGCCAAGAAAGTCTCATTTACACAATAGTGACACGCCAGCTGTCTATTGAACGTGCCCGCGGTCCGCGCTGTGCTAATAAGACTAATTTCTCAGTGAATATGATTCTGATTGTAATAAAACAGCGTTTTGAAACTAAAAAATGTAGAGAACACAACGTGTCCCCTGGACAGTGCTTCTACTGTCCACAAGAGTCTTCTACAGTGTGTCAAACACTTGCGCTTCCTGCTTGATTGGCCCGGTGGCCGTTTGTGGTAAATTTTATTTTCTTCGCGCCATAGATGTCATGTGCGAGCAGTGCGCAGCTTAGACGGAACAGTGACATCTCTTGGGGAAATGTGGGCATTACAGGCGAAAGGTAAAGTGAACGACCAGCCACAGTATCATGAGTTTGACTCCGACATTTGCTAAAAAAAAAAAGAACATTTTTTTTTCTTTAATTATTTTTTAATATAACTTGGACAAGCTTGGCGGGCCGGATTAAAAGGCCCAGCGGTGTGGGGACCACTGATTGAGACTGTTTAAATACATTATCCACAAGATAAAGAGTCAAGTACTGAAGGTTTCTATTATATATTTTGAATTTGATTTTGAAGTGTGAAATGGTGTCTGTATCGTCCAGAGAACAATTATTAACAATCAACTACGATGAAAAGTTCACTTGCAACACTATACTTGCGAGTATAGGTCGTATTAAGCCAAAAAAAGGCATAATAGAGAAGAAAAAACAGATATAAGTGGCACTGGAGCATACGTGACATTTTTAGGGGAAATGTATTTGATAAAATCCAAGACTAAGAACATTTCCTCTTGAAATGCAGTTTAAACTAATAACAGATGAGAGAACATGGTGAATAGGTGTACGTATGCTAACGCTAACACCTTCAGCTACATGAGGCACAGACAGAACTGTGGTAAGTGTCTGGTATGTTAACGTAACATATGAACAGTTATTCAGATAACTATAGCATAAAGAACATACTAACAAGTTTACCAAAGCATCAGTTTTACCCCAAATCACTAAATCCATAGAATTCTTCTTCCTCTGTGTCACTTCTAAACAACTCCACAAACTCCAGAGGTAGAGGAAGTGCAGATTCTTCTTCTGCATCGCTTAGAGCCTAGAGCGCCCTCTTGTGGTTGTCAGGGTGAAAATAACAAATAAATATCACATATAAGTCGCTGTGGAGTATAAGTCGCACCCCAGCCACAACTATGAAGAAGGGTGCGATTTATATAGTCCAGAAAATACGGTAATTGTTGCAGACTCGTAAACTACAGTGTCATTGTCAGCAACATTTGTCATCAACCTGCAGAGGCGAAGCAGTTTGTGAACGTATTGCATCAGAATCCAACAATGACTTCCTTTTAATAAATAACCGCACAATCCGATTACAGCGGTTGAATCACGGTCGGTTGTATCTGGTGTTGGGACGTAATCGCGTTGTGCCGGATGAAAGCAGGACATGAAAGCAGGAGGTCCCGGAGGAGCAGGACTCTGGACGTCCCATCTGCCGCTGCTCATCCTCTGCCCACAGGTCACTCCAAACTACAGGCTTAAATCAAATAATGCAATCATGTTTTTGGGGTTTAGCTAAATTGCATTGAGTACCTGCGTCCGATTGTCCACTGCTGCTTCATAATCTGGGCCGACCACCTGGACCACTGAAAACCTGCTTTCATAGGATCTGGGAGTGTGATCGATGTTCTGGCAAAAACATTCAAAACAAAAGCGGTCAATGTTTGATTTTAATTATACTGAAGTTGTTTATTTGTCATTATACACGTTGTACGAAGTTGCACATGGATCAGATTGGTGGGTTTAGTCTTTATAACATAAACATCAAAAGAGGAACTTGATTTTTGTCCCCGCTTTAAATTAATATTGTTAATGTGCGGATTTTTATTGCGGTTTAATGAGTTCATAAACCTTATACACTTATAAATACATCTTTTACATAATTTGTGGTTTGATTTGTACATGTTTATACACAGAAAATGCATTTCAAGATTTTCATTTTCAAGATCTCCTTTTCAATTGTCAAATATCATCTTGGGTTTTTGTGTTAAACAGCAAAAATTTAAAAATATGTTGTTTGTGTTCAGGAAATTACTATTAAGAACAAGTTTTACATGTTGTTTTTTTCATATTCCCCTGTCCTATCTACTACTAATCACATAATCACATTCGAGAATCTGAAAACAATCAATTATTCCGTGGAGCTTGTCAAGGCTGCGTTTTGTCCCCCTTAATATTCATATACACTTTTAACTCTGTTGCGCTATTTACTTCACTCAGCGCTCTCCAGATTGACTTACGTAATTAAAATGGAGGTTGTTAAGTCTTCTCAGATGTTGAAGTTTCTGGTTAGCACCTGTCGCGGCTAATCCTCGCGCAGCTCCATAGCCCAGTGACGTGTCTATCCTCTTATCTCTGTAGCGGCTCAATAACTTTAGCAACCGATCGCTATAATCCCATTGGAATAGTGCAGCGCGGAGGTGTTCCCCGATACCCACGCTATATATTCAAGGCTCCTCTTACCGCCGTTTTTTTTTGTTCATTTTTGAGCTTCGATACACAAAATGGGGAACACGAAGAGTAGCGCACTGTCCAAGGAACTTTTGGAGGAACTCAAATCCAACACGAAGTACTCAGAGGTGGAGTTATGCACCTGGTACCAGTCTTTCTTGAAAGAATGCCCCGGAGGTAAGATCAGCAAGGAGCAGTTTGAGGGGATCTACGCCAGCTTCTTCCCCAACGCGGACCCCTCGGCGTACGCGCGGCACGTTTTCCGCAGCTTCGACACCAACGCGGACGGCACGCTGGACTTCAAGGAGTACATCGTGGCGCTGCACCTGACGTCCGGGGGAAAGACGCTGCAGAAGCTCGAGTGGGCGTTCGCGCTCTACGACGTGGACGGGAACGGGACCATCAGCAAGAGCGAGATAGAGGAGATCGTGAGGGTATGTCGGCGATTTTTCTCAACGTTCGTTCCGGTAGCATACATGTTTTGCGGAGTAAGAACGATGAAACACAAATGGATTCGCAACAGTGGCATTCAGTCGCTCTGCGTGGATGAGGCCGAGCAATGTTGTGTTGGAAAATGTACTCGCAAAGTAAATAATAACATGTTGAAGGCAGTCAAAATGAAAGAATCTGCAAACTAATTAAAAGAACTAGGCAATTCAACTCGTGTCTTTGTCAGGGCACTTTTATGGGGATTGGGGAGAGACATTCAGTGGCTTTACAAAGCTGTTTGAAGGAACCGTATCCTGTCTCCGCGATGGATTTCTCATTGGCGCCATTGACAAGCAAATTAAGCAATCAAAATCGTGTCGAAACAAACGTGGCAGAAGATTACTAATGAAAAAAGAACCAAAACACAGAAGATCAAGAAAAAAAACACAGATTTCTTCTAAAACAACGAGCGAACTACAAACTCTGCAAATATGAGGTCACATAAGTGATATATTGCATTATGAATGTTTCGAGGATATTTAAGATATGTTCTGTGCGTTCGTGAAACACTTTCTTACATAAACCGTTAGCTATAGCGCTATTGTTAGCCGCTTACATCACCAGCACAGGCACAAATTGGAGTCAAGCCGTTGTTTAGTGTCAGACCCAGGACTGTTCACTCAAACGCCCAAAGTTGGAAGGTTGTCTGATTCCGTAAATTGTCAAAAGCGGAGATCTGTCTTTGCATGTTCTACGTTTGTCTGAATGGGTTTTCTCCTTGTGCTGCTACTGTTTCCACCCAGCCACCTTCCTAAAAAGAGAAAACACACACTATGCTAATCCTCCGGCTAGCTAGTCCTGACCAAGCTTAGCTCAAGATCTGGAGAACGTTCCCTTATGGAAGAATGGGTCAAATGATGGACTTTTACACGCCTTGATTTGGGCAGAGATCTTTTAGTCACAATATATAGCATGAAATAACGTCCTTTAACAGTTGAGCGCGCTGTTGTGTGTGTTTTTAAGCCTAGAGTTCATGTGTGCTGATGTTTTTACAGTCGATATTCAACATGATCCCCGAGGAGGACCAGAAGAACCTGCCAGAGGACGAGAACACTCCAGAGAAGAGAGCCGCGAAGATCTGGACCTACTTTGGGAAAAAGGACAACGGTAATTCACACGTGACATTCAGACGGGCTGTGGATGTATTGGTTTATGAATTTGATGTGATCAGATTTAAGAACAACGGTTTGCTGAGGTTTGTTAAAGATGTAAGAAGATCAGATGGCCATGAAAAGGCTGTGTCCAGGTCCAGTAAATATCCTTGCTCTATGTCAGGAAGACGTGTCACCAACCTCAAGTAAAAATGTGCTCACTTCTGTTGAGGGAAAAAAGCCCTGATTGTTTCTCTTTTGTGTTCTCCAACCGTCACAGTGGTTGTTAGGTTGTGTAGGTCAATGGGCAGAGTGACCACTGGTGTTTTACCTGAGCATATACAGTATGTGCAAACTGAAAATTGTGAAGAGACAATCGCAACTGGTAATCCTCCCGATAATGGGTCATCTGTGGTTTCTCATGGCTCTAAGACTATCTTTGAATAGCTGTGTCTTACTTTTATTTTTCACTTAGAGTTACGTCCAAGCTAACGTTCCCATATCTGCATATTTATCTCCTCTCCTCACCAATAACACAGAAGAGGTAGAAAAAATAGGATGTTTAGTGTCACTCATCATTACTAGAAGCACAATGTCAGGAATCTCTACTTAAAGTGAGTTAGCCTTTAGCCCAGATGTCCGTGTTACGTGCTAATGCGTCTCAAATAAAACGCCAAAACGCGCTCACTCAACATAACAAGGCTTTGACCTTAGTGCGGTCGATGGGTCGGTACAAGCTCAAACCCTCCGGAGTTCTAAGGTCTTCCCCGACTCGCCCAGTTGCTACGTGATCGATAGCATGAGCATCGAACGCTGCGTCGCACGATTTCACAGCGAGAGGTTCCCGGGTTAAAGTCGACGAGGTTTCGCAATCTCAGTCGGAGTGTCCCGGATGTAAGGGACAAACGGATAAAACCCCTCCGATCGCCGCACCTTTTCGCCCGTTCTAAGCACGTTTTTTTCCTTGTGCCGCAGATAAAATCTCCGAGGGCGAGTTCATTCAGGGCGTGATGGACAACAAAGAGATCCTGCGCCTGATCCAGTACGACGAGCCGCAGAAAATCAAGGACAAGCTCAGGGAGAAGAAGCACTGACCGCGGCATGTCCCCCCCTCGAGCGCTCTCAGCTCCGGCCCCCGGCGCTCGTTTCGGTTTTGCCCGGAGGAACGTGGAGGCAGGTCAGCGGCTCTGGGACTCCTGCCGCCATTTTGGATCTCCGTCTCCGTCGCTAACGTAGACGTATATCAAACTGCGAAGGGCAAAGGTGTTGACTGGACCCTGGTGACTATCTGTACCATCCGCTGTGTATCACCCAGTTCGTGCTCTTGGAATGTTCCACAATATGGCATTAGGCTTATCTATATCCATGGAGCGGTTACAGGTCAGATCTGTGGAGAGGCGAGCCCATTTACTGTAGAAATTCAATTAGTTTTCTTCTTCTTTGCAATAAAAACACCTGTGATTGAATAAATACAAGATGACAAGTCAATGCTATACTGTGGAATATTTGCGGCAAAGCAGAACAATCTCCATGGCAACCAGCAGGTGGCAGACCCTCCACCAGAATAAGTGACATAGTTTAAAAGCCTAAACCACTTTGTTCCCTGGCTGGAAAGTAACTGAACGTTGCTGTGATTTTGTAGATTTTTTGATGATTGTGTTGTTGTTTTTGTAGATTTTAAGCATGTACGTGTGCGTGTAATTGTATTATAATTATAGCTTGTGAGTGTAATTAGTTCCATTTCAAAGCGAGTTTCCCGACGGTAGAAATCCCACGTTTGTCTCACCTCTGTCTCTGCTTCTCTCTGTATTTACTGATTTGCTTTATTTAACAGTAATCCACACGTCTGTATTTTATCGTATTTTATCGCTGATTTGTCGATTCGATGTGTAACTGTACTTTTACTGCAGACACACTTTGAGTATATGTAACTGTACTTTTACTGCAGACACACTTTGAGTATAAGTAACTGTACTTTTACTGCAGACACACTTTGAGTATAAGTAACTGTACTTTTACTGCAGACACACTTTGAGCATAAGTAACTGTACTTTTACCGGACACACACTTTGAGTATAAGTAACTGTACTTTTACCGGACACACACTTTGAGTATAAGTAACTGTACTTTTACCGCAGACACAATTTGAGTATATGTAACTGTACTTTTACCAGAGACACACTTTGAGTATATGTAACAGTACTTTTACTGGAGACACATTTTGAGTATATGTAAGTGTACTTTTACACACTTTAAGTATATGTAAGTGTACGTTTACACACTTTAAGTATATGTAGCTGTACTTTTACATACTTTGAGTCCTCGCCGCTCTGTTCGGTCGTCTCACTTTCATTGTCCGGGTTCATTAGTCTGAGAGGCAGAGCTCCTTTATCTGAATTAGGCTGGAACCAATCCGCGCGATCCTCTTAGAGCTGAAGGTTGCTGAAGGTCGCCGGACACATCACCTTCCGCAGCCGTCGTCCCGCTCACGAGGCGGAGACAAGATGAAACGAATCACGAGAAAACGAGAAAAACATCAGCACGTTCTCGAGCCGCGGTGGATAAACGTGAATGATGTCACTTTTCTGGTGGAGACGCGTTTACTTTACCTATAATCAAGGCCCTTTCTGTGGTTATAAATCAGTTTGTAGTCTACGGGTGTTTCAAAAGTAGGTCTGTGGGATCTTCTTTAGGAAAATCTGAAAACATCATAAATAATTTCCTGCATTCTGGAGTATTTTAGGCCTGTTTTTAATTGCAATATTATATATATATTTGAAATCAACACATTCTTTAATCTGAAATGGTCTGACAATAACCTTGGAATAAATGGCCTGTTGGGCGTGGCCGTGGTGACACGGCGAGGCCTTCCGTGAACCCCCTGCTGGCGAGGCCCTTGGCAGCAGCAGCCTGTGTAGCCCACTCCTTTAACCTGGCCCTGAATGTTCCACAGTGTGGCATAAAGCAGCAATCCAAACACATAGATATGTTTAATGCCACACTGTGTAATATTCCAGGCAGTGTGCGGATCCTTCACCAGAAAAGTTGCACAGTGCATCTTTAAAGTAGGGCTGAACGATATGACAAGAAATTCTTCCCGGTTATATTCCCCCTTATTGATCGATCATAATTCTCAAGTTTATCTTAGCTTCATGAAAGTAATTGTATGAATATTAAGGGAGACAAAACACAGCCTTGAGGAACTCCTCCATTATTATATATTGCTCAATTACAATATTGTCTTACTAAAAATGACTGAATCTCGATGAAAATGTCCTTGATCGCACAGCCCTACTTTAAAATGACCTCATCATCTGTGCTGAAAACGTCAGACCACTTGCTCCTCCGGGTTTTTAAAGTACATACACCTGCACCAACATGGCAAACACATTTCTGTATGTATATATTTGAATAGTATATATGTGAATAGTATATATTTGAATAGTTTATCTGTTAATGCTGTTGCGTGTACATAAAGAGCGTTGTTGCCTTCAGATTAAAAAAAAAACAGCATTAGTTTTATCGACACTGTAAATGTAAAAAGTTTGATATCTTTAAATGTCTTGTATTAAAGAGGAATTAAACCTTCTTTTGTGTTTTGAGTAACATTTTGTAACAGAAGAGACACGCCCCTTTACTGTGAAAGCACCGCCCACAACTGAAGAGAAACACCCTTTTGTTGTGAAACCAACGACCACGACTGAATAGACACGCCCCTTTACTGTGATAGCACCGCCCAGGACAGAATAGACACGCCCCTTTACCGAGAAAACACCACCCACAAATGAAGAGACACACCCATTTAGAGAGAAAACACCGCCCACGACAGAATAGACACACCCCTTTACTGTGAAAACACCGCCCACAACTGACGCAGAGAGTGAAACCTGATTTAAAGTTTGGGTAGAACATTTTGATGGCAGTGGAGTAGTTTACCTGTTCTAGCTGTTCTTAAAATACAATATTTAAACTATAATAAAAAGGGCTGAGAAAGTAAAACCTAAACAAGTGAAGATAAGAGAGATCACTTTTAATAACTAATAAATGGATCATGGTTTATGTTTTATAGACATCCAACTTGTATTGACTCTTGTAACTGCTAAACAAAGTAGAAGTCGCTCTCCGTGTCGAGACGCATGTTGTGGTCGGTTTGGGTCAGTTTGGGTCAGTTTGGGTCAGATGCATGGTCCTTTTTAGGTTCTATTATGTCTTAATCATAAGCCAAAGCAATAACATCCCTGTGTAGAAGACGAACCGCTGCAGAGCGACTGATGCTCAGAAAGGTTTACATATCACAATCATCGGCAAAACCAATATCTGATTTGAACTCGCTGACCTTTAATCTGTGGACACAAATGAGCAAAGTGGACGGACATCGTGAATCCTGGAAGAGGCGGGCGCGGTGGACTCGGGCGAGTGGGTGAAGGAAGGCAGGGCATGTTGGCAGCAGATTACAGCAGAGTTAATGCTGTTGTTGTGGTCCATCAATGCCACTCAAACATGACTCGGCACGATTAACCCGCACCTTTCACCGCCGCGGCTCACGCCACGCACACTTTCTCCACCTGCTGGTCTCCATGGTGACGCCTGGAATGTTCCACGGTCTGGCGTTAAGCGTGGCTGTCTTGCTTTTGTTCGATGACATATGTTTTTATTGCAAGAAATACCTGGAAACAAACTTTCATACCAAGTAATACTATGGGGAAAAGATTGTAATATTGAGCCGATATCAATACCTTATTAAAAATGATAACTGAAATACCAATGAGTTTTGTATTAAAAAGCATTAAAACTTCTCATTGGCCTTTCAACCTCAGAATGAACGTGAAAAACAATGTATTACAATAATTAAAAATATATCACTGTATTTTAGAACAATGTAATTGGGCTTCAAAACTCCTGCCACGGACATAATGAATGGAAACTTTTGGAATGTACTTTTGGGATAGGAACAGACATCAGGCTAATGGAAAAATGACATTCAGACTTCATTTGAAAACGGGAATTTTGTTCAGGAACTTCATCTATGTTTTGTCATACTGTGCCACTTGTGTTACTGTTATTATGGCCATGCTCTTGGTTTGTGATTGTTTCTATTAAAATAAAAGAAAAATGAAAAAAAAAACTTTAAAATATTCATTCATTCATTCATTTTCTACCGCTTGTTCCCTTTTAGGGTCGCAGGTGACTGGAGCCTATCCCAGTGACTTTGGGCCTTAGGCAGGGTACACTACTTTCAAATATTGGGAAATAAAAAGTCAAAGGTTGAGAATTCATTTTTATTTTTTAAGGATTTATTTACATGACTCTATGACTCCAGAAGCGCCCTGAGACTCAAGGACACAACGTCACAATGCAGTGGGTGAAGACAGGATCAAACCATCAACCTGCCGGTAACCCAACCGCCTGCACCACTGTCAAAGTGTAAGAGTCAGAGTCAAAAGAGCACATTTTATGACCATAAATGTGGATTTAAAAATGCAAAAAATTAAAAAAAAAAAAAAAAAAAAATATTGAATTTTTAAAAAAAAATGTTTTCATTTTTTATTTTTTTATTGTAAAAAAAAAAAAAAAAAAAAAACAATTAAATTGTTTTTTTATATTTCTCTTTTATTGTTTTGGACATTGCATTCCACAGAAACAAAAGTCGAACCGAAGGAACTCGGTTTGACGTTTAGCGCACAACATCGACAAACATCCAAAGAACTCCACGGAAACTCCACCAAAGAAAGACGACGACGGACGAGGATTAAAGGTTCGCACAGCTTTTCATGCAGTTCATAACTCAGGCCTAAGTCATAACTCAGGCTTAAGTCATAACTCAGGCTTTAGTCATAACTCAGACTTTAGTCATAACTCAGGCTTTAGTCATAACTCAGACTTTAGTCATAACTCAGGCTTTAGTCATAACTCAGGCTTTAGTCATAACTCAGGCTTTAGTCATAACTCAGACTTTAGTCATAACTCAGGCTTTAGTCATAACTCAGGCTTTAGTCATAACTCAGACTTTAGTCATAACTCAGGCTTTAGTCATAACTCAGGCTTTAGTCCTAGTTTATATCTGCCATAAACCAACTCCTGGACCTGGCTTAATCCTGTGTGGCTTAATTTGGGTAGATTTGCTTTAGTCCTGGTTTAGACCTAGGTTAGGTCTGATTTTGGCCTGGTTTAGTCCTGGTTTTGTGCTGGTTTTGTCCTGGTTTAGACCTGGTTTAGTCCTGGTTTAGACATGGTTTAGGTCTGGTTTTGGCCTGGCTTAGTCCTGGTTTTGTCCTGGTTTAGGCTTTTTTTAGGCCTGGTTTTGGCCTGGTTTAGGCCTGGTTTAGGCTTGGTTTGGACCTGGTTTAGACCTGGTTTAGACGTGGTTTGGTTTAGGGTTTAGTCCTGTTCTAGTCCTTGTTTAGGCCTGGTTTAGGCCTGGTTTAGGCCTTGTTTAGACCTGGTTTAGTCCTGTTTTAGTGCTAGTTTAGTCCTGATTCAGGCCTGGTTTAGACCTGGTTTACACCTGGTTTACACCTGGTTTACACCTGGTTTACACCTGGTTTAGTCCTTAGTTTGGACCTGGTTTAGACCTGGTTTACACCTGGTTTGGACCTGGTTTAGTCCTTAGTTTGGACCTGGTTTAGACCTGGTTTAGTCCTGGTTTAGGCCTGGTTTAGACCTGGTTTAGACCTGGTTTAGTCCTGGTTTAGACTTGATTTAGTCCGTAGTTTGAGACCTCCTGCTTTAAATGAATGAAACACAGACTTTAGACACAGACAGACACAGAACCCAGCCACGAGCGCCCTCCTCTGGTCGTTCAGGGAGGTACATTTCAGAGAGGAGTGGACGGGACGACACACACTGACCAGAGGAGGCGCTGTCCGCTGAGCTGCAGTGAACATGCAGTTTTGTTTTTGTGCAACACGACCATCACTGACGCCACAGAAGAACTTCCTCCAGAGCTGCTCCCAACAGGGCCGTTCAACCCCCTTTTACACCAGAGTTTGTGCTTTTTTTAAACATAAATGGGAGAAATCCGGTGTTACGCTGTGCTTTGTTTTTTCCCTGCTGTTGAGGTTTAAAGTGCCTATGACAGGTTTTGACAGATGTTCTAATGTTGACTTTTATGGTGTCGCACATATAAATTATAGTTTTACACCGATCGAGCAGGTATTTGTGGAAAAAACTTTTAAAAATCTGTAGAAAATGACAGGAAGTGACATCACACCAGATCACACTCATTCCAGTCAAGGTTTATGCAGAATTTACACAAAAGAAACAACTTTTTTGACTCTAAACATTAATTCAACAAAATAAAGTCGCTCTCATATATTTTTATTTGTCAAAATAAAAACATTTGACATTGGATGAGTTTTGGCCCAGTGTTTGCTGGGTAATTTCCTAATGTGATGTCATCAATTACAAACAGGAAGTGAAATTAATAACCTAAAAAAATTTGCTATTCTGGGATGTTTTTTTGAATGATTTTTAGAAACATTCCAAATATATTTATCTTAACTGCGTTTTAGTTCAATGCGTCACCCGACCTGTAGGGGGCACTTTAAGGTTGTGCGATTTCAAAAAAAGCTTGTGCTCCGCGACGTCGCCGCGGTTGTGCCTTCAGCAAAGGTTAAAGGTCAAATCGCTGGGAGTTGGGAGCAGCCCCTTGAGCACCACGACATTAGACCCTCTCGTCTTCACACCTCCATAAAGATACTCTGTACATTTACCAAAAATAAAGAACAGCACTGTACACGCCCCGGTACACGCCCCTGTACACGCCCCCACAGGTATTCACGTTTCCCCGCGGCGTCCAGAACATTCAGGCGTGGAGCGATAGGCACTGATCCGGCTTGAGGTTCTGGTCCGGACTGCGCTCTGGTCAGCCAGGTTCCTCTGTGACACGTCATATCGGGGAAGAGTGACAGGCAGAGGAACCAATCGGGGAGCGGAGGGGCGGGGCATGAGCGGCAACGGAGCTGAAAGGCCCACCAACATTTCAGCTTTTGAATGGGAAATTCCCATTCTTTTTTCATTATAGACACATGATGTATTTATTATATATTTCAAGTTTTTAACACATTTAGCCAATTTTTAAATGTGATTTTGGGGATACTGGCCGCAGAGGGAATTACCATGGGGAAATAAACAAAAGCTAGCTTGCAGATCTGACACAAGTGAAGCTAAACATGACTCCAACTGTGTTTTCAATCTGGGAACAATGTAACAACACGATAAAAAGGTACATTTGTCTTTTAATTTAACAGAGGCCTTCGATGTGGGCGGGGCTGTCGAGCTCCGGAACCAAAACAAATATGGCGGCGCTTGGATGTTTTGAGGACGGTGAAATAAATAAATAAATAGATAGATAGATGGACAGATAGATAAATAGATAAATAAACACAAGGGGGCGCTGGCTGACCAGGCTCGGTCCAGACTGGGGTCTACGCTGCAAAACAATTCACTACCCGATTTAAAATGATGTTCATTAAGAATATATATATATATCTTTTTAAAGCAGTTTTTACCTGTTTGGATTTAATTGGTTAGTTATTTGTTCTTGTGTATTTTATTGTAGATGTTTTTACAAGTTTCCAATGTGTCGTTCACTAAGTTTTTGGAACCTTTACTTATTCTATTGATGAATTAGGGCTAAGCAATTCATCAAGGATTATTTTTGCCCTGCCATGTGATAACAAGAATGTATTGTACAGGGAAATTGACTGGGGGCCCTGTTCTTGTGGAGAAACGGGGCCCAATGAGAGTCTTTTCGCCAAAAAGTTTTCCTACAGCCCTATTTCCACTCACTAAATCAATCCAAACGAGACAAAACTGACCAAATATGATGCGTACGATATTCTGAATGCATCTCATTTCACGTCGTGCAGATTTTTTTTCGCAGTGCAGTTTGAGTTTCTGGCTTTTTTTCTAAACAGGCACCACCACGATTCCACAGACCGACTCGGAACACGGATAAAGCAGGTACTGGAACATGCACGTACCACCCACCGACACCAGCAAATTATCAAAATATAATATCCCACATCCGACCCGAAAATACGAAAATAAATGAGAATCTGCCACCAAAGGAAAAGAGTACAACTGTCGTCTTTACACGGCGTAAATCACTATCGACTACAGCGATCCACAGTTACAACGACTTGAACTTGGAATATCGATCATCGTTTGGACTTTTCAACTGTCAAGATTGAGATTCATTCATCTGTTTTAACATTTTTCAGTAGTTTAAGGTGCACTGTGTAACTTTGTTTCCATGGAGATGTTGTTACTTTGCCCAAAATGTTCATTAAACCTTTAACTTTAAGCAGGTCTCTCTTAATAAATCATGTTTTCTTCATAAATACAATCTAAATAGTTGGAAAATGAGGCTATATTTTTAATCCTTAGGCTGATCTCAGCAATTCACAAAAAGGCGTTTAGTAATTCCAAGTGTGTGTGTTTATGTGTGTGAGGGGCGTGGCTAAAGCTAGCGTGCACAGGAACAGTTTTCCCTCATTTCTTTGACTTCTCTCAAAGCCTCTACGCCGCGTTTGAACCTCTCTTTATGTCATGCTAATGCTAATGCTAATGTCAGACGCATTATGACCTGGAAATATCAGATTTTGATATCATAAACAGGAAACGGCTGTCGCTAACATGCTTTGCTAGCTTTGTGTTGCTAAGGCTCCACATATAAGTTAGCATCAGTGGAAACACGGCAGTTTAGCACGTGATCAAGTCAGAGTTTGGAGAGGAAGGATTCTTTTGTGTGTCTCTGCTTTTTGCCGTCTTGTTTTTGGCCTGAGTCTACGTTCTCTGTCGTCCAATTATCTGGTTGTGCTGTGAAGCTCCGCCTCCTGAGCTGAAGTCCACCTGGAGCTCAAGAGAGCGGTAGCACATTCGCCACATCAAATTGGGCGGACTAAACCGGAAACTAGGTGGACTATCTAGTTTCCAGGACCAAACCAATTCCACATTAGGACTCAATGTAGTGTGAACGCACGGTTGGGCCGTACCAATCCACAGTCAGGCCGTACCAATCCACTCCAAAGCGAACAAAGCTAATGGGCCCCTCACCAGAAAAGTTACATAGTGCACCTTTTAAGGCTCATTTATGCTCCGTTCTCTTGCGCAAAAAGCTTTCAAAGTGTGGTACTTTATACTTCCAACCATTTCTCTGGCCGTTTGCTCAGACATGACCTCTTTGCTAGCCGATGCTAACCGGACTTATGCCCCTTCACGTCACCAATTCCAATATAAAAGTATATCAAGCTTTTAATTCATTACATTATGGGACGTATCGTCTCTTGTCACAGGTAAAATGTGAAAGAGGATGTTCAGCGGTCACTAGATTCTTACAAGAAGCACAACAGAAAGCTCAATGTAAAGTCAGTTAGCCTTTAGCTCAGATGCTAATACGTAGTCATGTTTTTAAAAGTTGAGCTCTCACTGTTGCACTGTGTTCACTGCTGCCCCCAGGTGGTCAGCTCATGTACAGCTTTAGTGCGACACAAAGCGAGTGCGAGACAAACCGACATCGAACCTAATGACGGACAAACTGACGCAGAGGACGGACAGCAGTGGCGTCTGTGCGTCTCGAGCGGAGAGCATGAATGAGCCTTTCGTCTAATCGATTATCTCTGAGTCTGAAAGATTCACATAATCCTTAGTCCACTGCAGAGGACGGAAATGGGGTCGTGTCAGACGTGTTTAAACCTGTCGGAAAAGACCCATAAATGAGACGGATTGCAAATTCAAGCCGTTCTAACTGTTGCAGATGCAGTTTTTTGCAGTGTGGCATCCATGAAGCGCGGGTGGGGAGGATCATGCTGGTGCTGCTCTGGGACAGTCCTGTAGGGGGCAGCAGCGGCTCGTGAGGGGCAGAGGGAGGAGGGGTGTGTGTTAAATGTCCAGGTCCACCGGTCGTACGTCCCCCGTCTTGTTCTCTCGGACCCAGAGCTCGCGGTCTTTGGCTGGGTCTACGTCCTGAAGCAGCTGGTCCACCGGCTGCACCGTCTGAAACACAACACCAGCTTCAGTCTCAGAGTGTGTGTGCCTCAAAAAATCAGCCTCCTATTGTACCTGGCTCACTCTCCCTCCTCCCTGAGTAACTGATTAGCCCAGGACATTCGGATACTGATCAGTCTCTCAGGGAGAAGAGAGTGTAAGCCAGGTACAATAGGAGGCTGATGGCCCATTCAAGGACTGATAGGAAACAAAGAGGGTTAGTTTCTGGTGAAACCCAAAAACACTCTGTGTAGCTCTGTGTGTATCTGAGTGTAGCTCTGTGTGTATCTGAGTGTAGCTCTGTGTGTATCTGAGTGTAGCTCTGTGTGTATCTGAGTGTAGCTCTGTGTGTATCTGACTGTAGCTCTGTGTATGGGGGTCAGTGGTGTTACGTACGCTCTGGTTGAACATGTCCGTCTCGTGTCTCAGGGTGGTGTACTGTCTAAGGTGAGTCTGGATGAACTCGATTCTCTCGACCTCCAACTTCTCCAGCTCCTGAAAAACACACACATGCGAGTATAAACCAGAGTACTACAAAGACCAGAGTACTACTGACACAGAGACTTGAGTACTACAAAGACCAGAGTGCTACAAAGACCAGAGTACTACGAACAAAGAGACCAGAGTACTACGAACAAAGAGACCAGAGTACTACAAAGACCAGAGTATTACAGACACAGAAACCAGAGTACTACAATGACCAGAGTACTACAGACACAGAGTACTACAGACACAGACACCAGAGTACTACAGACAGAGTACTACAGACACAGAGTACTACAGATACAAAGACCAGAGTAATGCAGACACAGAGTACTACAGACACAGATTACTGCAGACACAGAGTACTACAGACACAGAGACTAGAGTACTACAGATACAGAGTACTACAGACACAGAGACCAGAGTACTACAGACACAGACTGCTGCAGACACAGAGTACTACAGACACAGATTACTGCAGACACAGAGTACTACAGACACAGAGACTAGAGTACTACAGATACAGAGTACTACAGACACAGAGTACTACAGATACAAAGACCAGAGTAATGCAGACACAGAGTACTACAGACACAGATTACTGCAGACACAGAGTACTACAGACACAGAGACTAGAGTACTACAGATACAGAGTACTACAGACACAGAGACCAGAGTACTACAGACACAGACTGCTGCAGACACAGAGTACTACAGACACAGATTACTGCAGACACAGAGTACTACAGACCCAGAGACTAGAGTACTACAGATACAGAGTACTACAGACACAGAGACCAGAGTACTACAGACACAGACTGCTGCAGACACAGAGTACTACAGACACAGATTACTGCAGACACAGAGGACTACAGACACAGAGACTAGAGTACTACAGATACAGAGTACTACAGACACAGAGACCAGAGTACTACAGACACAGACTGCTGCAGACACAGAGTACTACAGACACAGATTACTGCAGACACAGAGTACTACAGACACAGAGACTAAAGTACTACAGATACAGAGTACTACAGACACAGAGACCAGAGTACTACAGACACAGACTGCTGCAGACACAGAGTACTACAGACACAGATTACTGCAGACACAGAGTACTACAGACACAGAGACTAGAGTACTACAGATACAGAGTACTACAGACACAGAGACCAGAGTACTACAGACACAGACTGCTGCAGACACAGAGTACTACAGACACAGATTACTGCAGACACAGAGACTAGAGTACTACAGATACAGAGTACTACAGACACAGAGACCAGAGTACTACAGACACAGACTGCTGCAGACACAGAGTACTACAGACACAGATTACTGCAGACACAGAGTACTACAGACACAGAGACTAGAGTACTACAGATACAGAGCACTACAGACACAGAGACCAGAGTACTACAGACACAGAGTACTGCAGACACAGAGTACTACAGACACAGAGACACAGAGTACTACAGACACAGAGTAGAGGATAGTGGGTGTTACCATGCTGCTGGTGACCATCTCCTCGAACCATTTGCACTGAGTCTGATTGTAGAAGTCCAGAGAGCGCATCAGGTCGTCCCCTGGACACACAAAAAACAACACACACAACACACACACAACACACACACACACACACACACACAACAGACACAACACACACACACAACAACACACACACAACACACACATACACACAACACACACAACACACGCACAACACACACATACACACAACACACACAACAACACACACATACACACACACATACACACAACACATACACACAACACACACACACATACACACAACACACACACACAACACACACACACAACACACACATAACACATACACACAACACACACAACAACACACACACAACACACATATACACACACACAACACACACACACATACATACACACAACACACACACACAATACACACATACACACAACAACACACACACAACACACACACACACATATACACACAACACACATACACACAACACACATACAACACACACACAACACACATACACACAACACACACACAACACACACAAGACACACATACACACAACACACACACATACACACAACACACACACAACACACACAGACAACACACACACAAACACATTATTAACTACACTGAAAACCATCAAAGAAGTCATATTGTGTATTTGCTTCACAGTTATTATCTACGACACCTGTAGATTATTATTATTTTAGATTTTGGACATTTTGAATTGTAATATTGATTCAAAACGTCTCAATAAAAGAAACAAATTCGCTGTAAACATCATCACAACAAAGTGTCTCTCTCTCTGCCGACCATGTGACGACAAAGCCTGACCACACGATGAAAACACAACAGGAGACCAATGTCAGTGGGCGTGTCGGTGAGATGGGTGAAAACGGCTCCTTGACCTGGCGTTTGGACTGCGGAAGGATAAAGATTCTTCAAAACATGAATGAATCACTCTAAATGCAGCTTCAAGAGGGTAAACGATGGCGCAAACCCCGTTATACCAGCAGAGGGCGCCCACACCACGTCATGTGACTATAGACGCGCCCTGACCATCGATTAGTCAAATATAACTGTCCAAAACTGTTCATTGTGTTTATGATCTAACTATCTGACCCACTCTGCACTCATGAGATACAACTGTAGGGGGCGTACTCGAGAAAATGAAGGATGAATAGACTGAAACGATTTGCCCTGAATCTTCAGCTAACTCACTCCACTTTCTTCAATATAAATCCTGATAATTGGAATAAAATAATTAGTCAACTCATACACATTCTGGGCAACAAAAATATTAACTGATTAATCTGCAGAACAAGACGTATGAGAACCCTACGAGGCCGATCAGCTACAGGAGACATGATTCTCGTACCTGCCTGCGTAGATTTCCTCCTGGCCTTCTTGATGTCTTCTTCTCCTTTGTTGCTGAGTTTGACTTCGAGCTGCTGCGTCTTCACCTCCAGGTCCTTCTGCCGATCGGCCAGAGCTTTACGCGCCTGTAACACAAGTCCACAACAGTCTGCAACAGTCTGCAAGGGTCTGAAAGAGTCTGACAGAGTCTGCAAGGGCCTGAAAGGGTCTGAAAGAGTCTGAAAGTGTCTGAAAAGGTCTGAAAGAGTCTGAAAGTGTCTGCAAGGGTCTGAACGGGTCAGAAAGAGTCTGAAAGAGTCTGAAAGAGTCTGAAAGGGTCTGAAAGGGTCTGAAAGAGTCTGAAAGAGTCTGCAAAGGCCTGAAAGAGTCTGCAAGGGTCTGAAAGTGTCTGAAAGGGTCTGAACGGGTCAGAAAGAGTCTGAAAGAGTCTGCAAGGGCCTGAAAGAGTCTGAAAGAGTCTGAAAGGGTCTGAAAGAGTCTGAAAGAGTCTGAAAGAGTCTGAAAGAGTCTGCAAGGGCCTGAAAGAGTCTGAAAGTGTCTGTAAGAGTCTGAAAGTGTCTGAAAGGGTCTGAACGGGTCAGAAAGAGTCTGAAAGAGTCTGAAAGGGTCTGAAAGGGTCTGAAAGTGTCTGAAAGAGTCTGAAAGAGTCTGAAAGAGTCTGCAAGGGTCTGAAAGGGTCTGAAAGGGTCTGAAAGAGTCTGCAAGGGCCTGAAAGGGCCTGAAAGGGTCTGAAAGAGTCTGAAAGAGTCTGAAAGAGTCTGCAAGGGTCTGAAAGGGTCTGAAAGGGTCTGAAAGAGTCTGAAAGGGTCTGAAAGGGTCTGAAAGGGTCTGAAAGGGTCTGAACGGGTCTGAACAGGTCTGAAAGAGTCTGAAAGAGTCTGAAAGGGTCTGAAAGAGTCTGAAAGGGTCTGAAAGGGTCTGAAAGAGTCTGAAAGTGTCTGCAAGGGTCTGAAAGTGTCTGAAAGGGTCTGAACGGGTCAGAAAGAGTCTGAAAGAGTCTGAAAGAGTCTGAAAGAGTCTGCAAGGGCCTGAAAGAGTCTGAAAGTGTCTGTAAGGGTCTGAAAGTGTCTGAAAGGGTCTGAACGGGTCAGAAAGAGTCTGAAAGAGTCTGAAAGAGTCTGAAAGGAAGAGTCTGAAAGAGTCTGCAAGGGTCTGAAAGGGTCTGAAAGGGTCTGAAAGAGTCTGAAAGGGTCTGAAAGGGTCTGAAAGGGTCTGAACGGGTCTGAACAGGTCAGAAAGAGTCTGAAAGAGTCTGAAAGGGTCTGAAAGAGTCTGAAAGGGTCTGAAAGGGTCTGCAAGGGTCTGCAAGGGTCTGAAAGAGTCTGAAAGGGTCTGAAAGGGTCTGAAAGGGTCTGAACGGGTCTGAACGGGTCAGAAAGAGTCTGAAAGAGTCTGAAAAGGTCTGAAAGGGTCTGAAAGAGTCTGAAAGGGTCTGAACGGGTCAGAAAGAGTCTGAAAGAGTCTGAAAGAGTCTGCAAGGGCCTGAAAGAGTCTGAAAGTGTCTGCAAGGGTCTGAAAGTGTCTGAAAGGGTCTGAACGGGTCAGAAAGAGTCTGAAAGAGTCTGAAAGAGTCTGAAAGAGTCTGAAAGAGTCTGCAATGGTTTGAAAGGGTCTGAAAGGGTCTGAAAGAGTCTGAAAGGGTCTGAAAGGGTCTGAAAGGGTCTGAACGGGTCTGAACAGGTCAGAAAGAGTCTGAAAGAGTCTGAAAGGGTCTGAAAGAGTCTGAAAGGGTCTGAAAGGGTCTGAAAGGGTCTGAACGGGTCTGAACGGGTCAGAAAGAGTCTGAAAGAGTCTGAAAAGGTCTGAAAGGGTCTGAAAGAGTCTGAAAGGGTCTAAACGGGTCAGAAAGAGTCTGAAAGGGTGTGAAAGGGTCTGAAAGAGTCTGAAAGGGTCTGAAAGGGTCTAAAAGAGTCTGAACGGGTCTGAACGGGTCAGAAAGAGTCTGAAAGAGTCCGAAAAAGTCTGAAAGGGTCTGAAAGGGTCTGAAAGAGTCTGAAAGGGTCTGAAAGAGTCTGAAAGAGTCTGAAAGGGTCTGCAAGGGTCTGAAAGGGTCTGAAAGGGTCTGAAAGGGTCTGAAAGGGTCTGAAAGGGTCTGAAAGGGTCTGAAAGGGTCTGAACGGGTCTGAAAGGGTCTGAACGGGTCTGAACAGGTCAGAAAGAGTCTGAAAGAGTCTGAAAGGGTCTGAAAGAGTCTGAAAGGGTCTGAAAGGGTCTGCAAGGGTCTGAAAGGGTCTGAAAGGGTCTGAAAGGGTCTGAACGGGTCTGAACGGGTCAGAAAAAGTCTGAAAGAGTCTGAAAGGGTCTGAAAGGGTCTGAAAGAGTCTGAAAGGGTGTGAAAGGGTCTGAAAGAGTCTGAAAGAGTCTGAAAGGGTCTGAAAGGATCTAAAAGAGTCTGAACGGGTCTGAACGGGTCAGAAAGAGTCTGAAAGAGTCTGAAAGAGTCTTAAAGAGTCCGAAAAAGTCTGAAAGGGTCTGAAAGGGTCTGAAAGGGTCTGAAAGAGTCTGAAAGGGTCTGAAAGGGTCTGAAAGGGTCTGAAAGGGTCTGAACGGGTCTGAACGGGTCAGAAAGAGTCTGAAAGAGTCTGAAAGAATCTGAAAGGGTCTGAAAGGGTCTGAAAGAGTCTGAAAGGGTCTGAAAGAGTCTGAAAGAGTCTGAAAGGGTGTGAAAGGGTCTGAAAGAGTCTGAAAGAGTCTGAAAGAGCCTGAAAGAGTCTGCAAGGGTTTGAAAGTGCCTGAAAACGTGTAACAGAGTATGTACCTTCTCGACGCCGGCGTACTTGGAGGCCAGCTGTTTCCTCAGGTCAGAGATGTGATGGTCGTACTTCTTCAGATCCTTCTTAAAATGCTCTCCTCTGAACACCAGCAAGGGCTTCTCAACTTCACTGTGCAGCTGCAAGTACAAGTACATTTACTGCAGTTACCACAAGCGACGTCCTATATCATCTTGAAACGCCTTACACAGTTTTGTTGTGATACACGACCATCTTTAATGATAATCCTGTACATGAATAACGCTGCGATGCTCCAGCTGTTCACTGTGACATTGACATTCTGCAGGAGAGAACGACTACCTACTGGATCCATCATATGCGTTTGTGACTACGTTACATCGATGCCAATGATCTGACCTTCTCAGACACACTGACATCTCATCCATAACCGTGGGATTCGTCTTTCCACTCAGCCGTTTCAGAAATAAGAAGCCGCTCGCTACATTAAAAAAAAAATAATAATCCTGTCTAAAGGAGCCAATGTTCATGTCATTTAATGTTATAACATTATAACAAATGTAGCTTTTGTGACGTGTAGATTTACTCAGTGAGAGTCTCGTTACCTTGTTGGAGAATTTGAGATGAACCTCGGCTTCATCGTGTAAACTCTTCTTCAGCTGTGTCCAGGCTTCACCCAGAGTTCTGAAGAATGAAAAGTACAAATATATATTCACAAAAACTCTCTGTGTATAAGGAGCAGATGTGAGTTTGAATAAAAATATCTAAGAAGATGTTTTATCTAAGACATAAAACATGCCAAAAATCTGATTGAAATCCGAGTCTAACTCAATCAGAATCACATCTGTCACAAACAGGTCTAAACCAGGTCTAAACCAGGTCTAAACCAGGTCCAAACCAGGTCTAAACCAGGTCTAAACCAGGTCCAAACCAGGTCCAAACCAGGACTAAACCAGATCTAAACCAGGACTAAACCAAGTCTAAACCAGGACTAAACCAAGTCTAAACCAGGACCAAACCAGGTCTAAACCAGGACTAAACCAAGTCTAAACCAGGTCCAAACCAGGTTCAAACCAGGACTAAACCAGATCTAAACCAGGACTAAACCAAGTCTAAACCAGGACTAAACCAAGTCTAAACCAGGACCAAACCAGGTCTAAACCAGGACTAAACCAGGTCTAAACCAGGACTAAACCAGGACTAAACCAGGTCTAAACCAGGACGAAACCAAGTCTAAACCAGGACTAAACCAGGTCTAAACCAGGACTAAACCAGGACTAAACCAGGTCTAAACCAGGACTAAACCAAGTCTAAACCAGGACTAAACCAGGACTAAACCAGGTCTAAACCAGGACTAAACCAAGTCTAAACCAGGACTAAACCAGGACTAAACCAGGTCTAAACCAGGACTAAACCAAGTCTAAACCAGGACTAAACCAGGACTAAACCAGGTCTAAACCAGGACTAAACCAGGACTAAACCAAGTCTAAACCAGGACTAAACCAGGTCTAAACCAGGACTAAACCAGGACTAAACCAGGTCTAAACCAGGACTAAACCAAGTCTAAACCAGGACTAAACCAGGACTAAACCAGGTCTAAACCAGGACTAAACCAGGACTAAACCAGGTCGAAACCAGGTCGAAACCAGGACTAAACCAGAACTAAACCAGGTCTAAACCAGGACTAAACCAAGTCTAAACCAGGACTAAACCAAGTCTAAACCAGGTCTAAATCAGGTCTAAATCAGGACTAAACCAGGACTAAACCAGGTCTAAAGCAGGCCTTACCCTTCCTCCTGAGCGGCCAGAGGACTCAGGGACAGTTTGGACAAGTTCTTGGCGTATTCTTCTTCGATCTTTATCCTGCAACAAAAAGAGCCGATTCACTAAAGATCCACAAAGCTCCTTTGTGTTTTTAAAGTCTTGTCCTGAGCATGTTACTGTTCAAACTGCCTTTGTTGCAAAAGCAAAAGCCACAACTAGAGAGTTATTCAAAACTGAATAATGCAACAGACTAAACCAGGTCTAAGCCAGGTCTGAGCCAGGACTAAACCAGGTCTAAACCAGGTCTGAGCCAGGACTAAACCAGGTCTAAACCAGGACTAAACCAGGACTAAACCAGGACTGAACCAGGACTGAGCCCACCTCTCGTGGAAGAACTCGGCCATCTCCTTCTGCAGCGTTTTGCCTTTGAGTTGTTTCTGGATCAGGACTTCGATGCCGGGGACACACGGGTGTGTCCCCTGAGGGTCTTTCTTGTCCGCCTGAAACAACACGTTTACTTTAGACTTTAAAAACGGGGAATCCTGCGTAACCTTTGTGAAAATGGCCTCCACAGAGATGATCTTGCTGGAGCAGGGGCCCATTTGAACCCCTCAAAGGGCCGGTGCAGGTCACTTCAGACGCTGACCCGCTCCAGAGTGAACCGGTGGAAACAGATCTGTGGAGAGGCGAGCCCACTCACAGTGAGAATTTATGTTTTTAATGGCTTCTTTCCTGAGCAGTTAAAACACCAGTGATGAGTTTAATGCAGTAGTCTGGAACATTCCTGATCTCCATGGAGACAGAGCCTTACAGACACAGGCACTGCTGCCCTCTAGTGACCTCTGGCAGTCGGAGGTTAAAGTGTCATAAAATATCGATCTGTTTAAAAGTATCTGAGTATATTCTAAGTATATTTATAGCAGTTTGTACTCTGCGTTTCTAGTAAAATGTTTATTGTTTAATCTAATCTGTGTTTCCAGCTCGGCTAAAGAAAGATGTGCGACGAAAATGTGAATCTTCTCATAATCCTGGATCGATCACTCTGTTTTTACACCGGCATCGACCACAACACGTCAGGTGAACGCAGCAGAGTGGTGACCGCGACAGACCCCCCTGGACCCCCCTGGACCCCCCTGAACCCGCCCCCGGACCCCCCTGGACCTCCTGGACCCCCTAGACCCCCTAGACCCCCCCGGACACCTCTGAATTGAGAGCGGTGCAGTTATAGAACAGAAAACTCTCTTCTCTTTTCCTTGTGTCTTTCACTCTAGATTCATTGAGTGTTGTATCGTTCTGTCTCATGGGATGTTTGAAGACGGCGCTGAAGATAAACGCTGAAGACAAACGCTGAAAACAAACGCTGAAGACAAACGCTGAAGACAAACGCTGAAGACAAACGCTGAAAACAAACGCTGAAGACAAACGCTGAAGACAAACGCTGAAGACAAACGCTGAAAACAAACGCTGAAGACAAACGCTGAAGACAAACGCTGAAAACAAACGCTGAAGACAAACGCTGAAGACAAACGCTGAAGACAAACGTTGAAGACAAACGCTGAAGACAAACGCTGAAGACAAACGCTGAAGACAAACGTTGAAGACAAACGCTGAAGACAAACGCTGAAGACAAACGTTGAAGACAAACGCTGAAGACAAACGCTGAAGACAAACGCTGAAGACAAACGCTGAAGACAAACTGCCTCTGTGGGTTTAAATCAGAGAGAAAAGGGCCAAAAGGTTCTGGATTCCTCTGAGTTTGTCCTGAATGTGTCACTTTAAGGTTCCTGTGTTTTAATGTGTCGCGGACATGAGGTGCGCGCTTGATTTAGCTTCAAACCCGTCTCCGTCTCAAGTTTAACCCGGTTCATCCCAAACACTTCGGGAACAAGAAGCTGCTTTCTGAGTCTCCCGCGCTCTGGATGTTCCCGCCACAGAACCAGGTCCTCAGGGGGCATTTCGGAAGGCGAGCGATGCGTTTAATCGTCCCCCGTGGATCGCGGAAGGCGTTTTGGGAGATTTCGAAGGCTCTCGCACTGACCCAGAAGAAGTCGCAGTAGCTCCAGTCGTTGGGCTTGAGCAGCTGCTGTTCGGGTCCTTCGCCGGGAAGAGGGAAGGTCACGCAGTTCACCTGAAAACACAGAAAACACGTGAGAAACCCGGGCGGGACGCGCCTCAGAAAGACAAGCAAACACAGGACCAACACCGACGTCGGCCATTTTCTCAATACTTATAGAAATGGACGCCGCGTCATTAAATGTTCTAAGCTAAAGCTCCTTCTGATGGACTTCATTCTTGGTTATGGAGCGGATTATGGATCAGAAACCGGGATTGCTGCGTTTCAGAGATGACATCACAACATTCTATCGGCCAACAATATTTCACACAGACGGAGAACAACTGACAGTGACCTCGAGCCTCCAATCACTGCCGGAAACGATGGGTTCAGTATTTGTGAATTCACCTTTGAGATATTTCACGGCAAAGTACAATTATTATTATTTATTTATAGGGGAAACTGGCTCTTGCGCCCCCTGTGGGAGGATGACATCATCACAATCAGTCCTGGATGTTTTATTTTTATTTTATGAATTCAATCTCATAGTTATTATTTATTTATGTATCAATTTGTTTATGTAATGATTATCTTTAAACCATTCATAAAATAATAGGAACTATGATTAGGAAATGAGCTCTGTATTTGTTTGTTTCTATAATAATCAATCATAATGTTAATAATAAAATTCAACTTGGAATTGGTTACAATTGAAAAATCTATGTTTTGTGGAGGTTTTGGTCTCTTTTGGGTCACCGATGTTTTGAACGACTTTATTCAGAGTTTAGTCTAATTTTAGACTCACTTTTCATAACTCAGACCAGATACAGTTCAGGTTTGGATCTGGAAAAGCCAAATATTCTCTCAGGTGACGCTTGACCTGAAACGTTTGAGAACCAACGTTTCACCGTCACAGTTTGTGTATTTGAGATTTAACAGTTTAAGCCACAATATCAACATTTCAGACTCATAAAAGGCCAAACATGTTTATTTGTAGAGCACAATTGGAACACAAGAAAACTAAAAGTGCGAGGTTGCCCGTGTCAGTGTTCAGGCGGATGTCATTTGTCACCTTGACAACAGCAGTCTCAGTGCTGTGGATGAAGTCTAAAACCTGAAAAACATCGAATGAGTCGTTCATTAAGAGGAAATCTGTGACTGATGTAAACAACCTTTTCAAGGACTTTGGCCCAAAATGGCAGATTATATAAAATAACAAAAAAGTATTTCAGACACATTTGTTAAGGCTTTTGTGTCAAGGGAAAGAGACGGGAGATTGTAATTGTAAAGAGGAAGCAGGAATGTATTTAGTTTTCTTCCAAACACATTTCTGTTTCTTGGTTTTTCTCTGAGTTAAAGGTCGAGAGTGAATAAACATGAGGCGGCGCCTGAGGACACGCTTCAGAGACACGCCAACACGGATCAGACGCCAGCGCGGACTGTCCAGACGTTGTGGCTGTCCAGACCATGCAGCTGACCAGACCATGCAGCTGACCAGACCATGCAGCTGACCAGACCATGCAGCTGATCAGACCATGTGGCTGTTCAGAAAACCCAGCTGTTCAGACCATACAGCTGTCCAGAACACCCAGTTAATCACACCATTCTTCTTATCAGAACATCCAGCTGGTTTGACGATTGAGCTGTTCAGACCATGCAGAAGTTCAGACTATGCAGCAGTTCGGACCATGCAGCTGTTCAGACCATGCAGCCTTCGGATCATGTGGCTTTTCGAACCATGTGGCCAGTCAGCACCATGCGGCTGATCAGACCATGCGGCTATTCAGATTTTGCTCAAATTATTGTAACTGATTCACATTTTCTTAAAACCTTCAGTAATTATTGAAAATGATCTAAATAAAATCACTATAAAATAAAAATACTATCATCTAAACAGATATTTTCAAACTAAAAACAGATTAAAAACAAAATGGCATTTAAGAAACACATTAAATCAGGATAAATATGTAAAATAAAATAAATAAAATGGCAGATATATGTTTGTAGTGTTTGTTATTAAAGCAAATGTAAGATAAATGTGATTTAGAATATTAAAGTTAAAGTGTGTGTGTTTGTTTGTTTGTTTGCTTGTTTGCTTGTCACTCTTGTTCATGTCCATCACGTTTCCACGGCAGCGTCAGGTTCAGAGTCGTCCTTTCTCTGTAAAACTGTGACTAACGTGTTACATAAGCACATTATGTTCAGGCCAAATAATAATGTGAAGATTCTGCAGCTGCGACAGCCACGACGTGAGAGACTCAAACCCACAACCTCGTCACTCTGAGGCGCCCAGTCTTAAATAATGAGAGCGCCAAAGAGAACAAGACGGAAAAATCAATACGAGTCAATTCTAATAAAACCTCAAGACGAGACTCGAGTTACAGCCAAATAAGTGACTATTACAGTCGTAAGGACTAAACCAGGACTAAAACAGGTCTAAACCAGGTCTAAACCAGGACTAAAACAGGACTAAACCTGGTCTAATCCAGGACTAAACCAGGTCTAACCCAGGACTAAACCAGGTCTAAACCAGGACTAAAACAGGACTAAACCTGGTCTAATCCAGGACTAAACCAGGTCTAACCCAGGACTAAACCAGGTCTAAACCAGGTCTAAACCAGAACAGTTGCTCAGTGTTTCATTCTTCACGTGTCTGAAATCCGACCAATCATATGGCACCATTCACACCTGACGCTGGGGAGCTGCACCTGGCCGTCACCGTGGCAACAGGTCACATGTCTCCATGGTAACAAGCCAATTCCTGTGTCGTCGGACTAAACTAGAACAGAACCAGGACTAAACCAGGACTAAACCAAATCTAAAGAGGGCTAAACCAGGACTAAACCAGGTCTAAACCGGGTCTAAACCGGGTCTAACCCGGGACTAAACCAGGACTAAACCAAGTCTAAAGAGGGGCAAAACCAGGTCTACCCTGGGACTAAACCAGGACAAAAGAGGGGCTAAACCAGGACTAAACCAGGTCTGAAGAGGGGCTAAACCAGGTCAACACTGGGACTAAATCAGGTCTAAAGAGGGACTAAACCATGACAAAAGAGGGGCTAAACCAGGTCTACACTGGGACTAAACCAGGATTAAAGAGGGGCTAAACCAGGTCTACACTGGGACTAAACCAGGATTAAAGAGGGGCTAAACCAGGTCAACACTGGGACTAAACCAGGACTAAAGAGGGGCTAAACCAGGACTAAACCAGGTCTGAAGAGGGGCTGAACCAAGTCTACACTGGGACTAAACCAGGACTAAAGTGTGAGCAGAGGTGGGAATGAGGTGCTGATGCAGGGTTGCCGTCGGTGATGGGGATACGTTTCCACGGCGACTGGAGCATTGGGGGAGGGGCGCGCTGTGAGTAACGTGACGAACAAAAACACACTGAGAGACCAAGCCAGGACTAAACCTGAGCTAAACCTGGACTAAACCAGGACTAAACCTGAACTAAACCTGAACTAAACCTGAACTAAACCTGAACTAAACCTGGACTAAACCTGAACTAAACCTTGACTAAACCTGGACTAAACCTGAACTAAACCTGGACTAAACCTGAACTAAACCTGAACTAAACCTGGACTAAACCTGAACTAAACCTTGACTAAACCTGGACTAAACCTGAACTAAACCTGAACTAAACCTGGACTAAACCTGAACTAAACCTGGACTTACCTGAACTAAACCTTGACTAAACCTGGACTAAACCTGAACTAAACCTGAACTAAACTTGAACTAAACCTGGATTAAACCTGGACTAAACCTGAACTAAACCTGGACTTACCTGAACTAAACCTTGACTAAACCTGGACTAAACCTGAACTAAACCTGAACTAAACTTGAACTAAACCTGGATTAAACCTGGACTAAACCTGAACTAAACCTGAACTAAACCTGAACTAAACCAGGACTAACCCTGGACTAGACTTGAACTAAACCTGGACTAAACCTGAACTAAACCTAAACTAAACCTGGACTTAACCTGAACTAAACCTGAACTAAACCTGAACTAAACCTGAACTAAACCTGGACTTACCTGAACTAAACCTTGACTAAACCTGGACTAAACCTGAACTAAACCTGAACTAAACTTGAACTAAACCTGGACTAAACCTGGACTAAACCTGAACTAAACCTGGACTTACCTGAACTAAACCTTGACTAAACCTGGACTAAACCTGAACTAAACCTGAACTAAACTTGAACTAAACCTGGATTAAACCTGGACTAAACCTGAACTAAACCTGAACTAAACCTGAACTAAACCAGGACTAACCCTGGACTAGACTTGAACTAAACCTGGACTAAACCTGAACTAAACCTAAACTAAACCTGGACTTAACCTGAACTAAACCTGAACTAAACCTGAACTAAACCTGAACTAAACCTGGACTAAACCTGAACTAAACCTGAACTAAACCTGAACTAAACCTGAACTAAACCTGGACTAAACCTGAACTAAACCTAAACTAAACCTGGACTTAACCTGAACTAAACCTGAACTAAACCTGAACTAAACCTGAACTAAACCTGGACTTACCTGAACTAAACCTGAACTAAACCTGGACTAAACCTGAACTAAACCTGAACTAAACCTGAACTAAACCTAAACTAAACCTGGACTTAACCTGAACTAAACCTGAACTAAACCTGAACTAAACCTGAACTAAACCTGGACTTACCTGAACTAAACCTGGACTAAACCTGGACTAAACCTGAACTAAACCTGAACTAAACCTGAACTAAACCTGAACTAAACCTGGACTAAACCTGAACTAAACCTGAACTAAACCTGAACTAAACCTGGACTTACCTGAACTAAACCTGAACTAAACCTGAACTAAACCTGAACTAAACCTGGACTAAACCTGAACTAAAACTGAACTAAACCTGGACTAAACCTGGACTAAACCTGGACTAAACCTGGACTAAACCTTGACTAAACCTGGACTAAGCCTGGACTAAACTTGAACTAACCCTGGACTTAACCTGGACTAAACCTGGACTAAACCTGGACTAAACCAGGTCTAAACAGTCTCAGTTTCTCTCGTCATGTTTCTCCACAACAGCGGCCATTACTCCTGTCGCCATGGAAACTGGGTTGCTGCATCGCTCCGTCTCCCCCTCCGTCTCCCCCTTCCTCCCCCATCGCCGCGTCTTCTCGTGTTCAGCATAAACCCTCCCTGCAGCGAGCAGGTCTCCGGTTCAATCAATCTGAATAACACATAATGACACTGAGATCCCAGCTCAGATCTGGTCCACTGATCCAGAACGGTCTAGACCGGTTTAGAACTGCAGCGGCAGTGATGGATGTGTCAAAGATGTCCTCCAGGGACAATAAAAGACTAAAGACTAAACCAGGACTAAACCAGGACTAAACCAGATCTAAACCAGGTCTAAACCAGGACCAAACCAGGTCTAAACCAGGTTTAAATCAGGTCTAAACCAGGTCTTGCTCTTACATAACCCGTTGTGCCAGCTTCACCTCTCATCCCAGAATAAACCTGGAGCTCGTGAACACGAGACTTTCATCTGAGGAAACATTTTATCATCTTAAAGCCTGAGTCATTCTTTAGAAATAAAACATGTCGAAAACAGTTCATTCAGCTCTAAGGTTCAGCTCTGAGGTCTAGCTCTAAGGTCCAGATCTAAGGTCCAGATCTAAGGTCCAGCTCTAAGGTTCAGCTCTGAGGTCCAGATCTAAGGTCCAGATCTAAGGTCCAGATCTAAGGTCCAGCTCTGAGGTCCAGCTCTGAGGTCCAGCTCTGAGGTCCAGATCTAAGGTCCAGATCTAAGGTCCAGCTCTGAGGTCCAGCTCTGAGGTCCAGATCTAAGGTCCAGATCTAAGGTCCAGCTCTAAGGTCCAGCTCTAAGGACCAGCTCTAAGGTTCAGCTCTAAGGTCCAGATCTAAGGTCCAGATCTAAGGTCCAGCTCTGAGGTCCAGATCTAAGGTCCAGATCTAAGGTCCAGCTCTGAGGTCCGGATCTAAGGTCCAGATCTAAGGTCCAGATCTAAGGTCCAGCTCTAAGGTTCAGCTCTGAGGTCCAGATCTAAGGTCCAGATCTAAGGTCCAGCTCTAAGGTCCAGCTCTGAGGTCCAGATCTAAGGTCCAGATCTAAGGTCCAGATCTAAGGTCCAGCTCTGAGGTCCAGCTCTGAGGTCCAGATCTAAGGTCCAGCTCTGAGGTCCAGCTCTGAGGTCCAGATCTAAGGTCCAGATCTAAGGTCCAGCTCTAAGGTCCAGCTCTAAGGACCAGCTCTAAGGTTCAGCTCTAAGGTCCAGATCTAAGGTCCAGATCTAAGGTCCATATCTAAGGTCCAGCTCTGAGGTCCAGATCTAAGGTCCAGCTCTGAGGTCCAGCTCTGAGGTCCAGATCTAAGGTCCAGATCTAAGGTCCAGATCTAAGGTCCAGCTCTGAGGTCCAGCTCTGAGGTCCAGCTCTAAGGTCCATATCTAAGGTCCAGATCTAAGGTCCAGCTCTAAGGTCCAGCTCTAAGGACCAGCTCTAAGGTTCAGCTCTAAGGTCCAGATCTAAGGTCCAGATCTAAGGTCCAGCTCTGAGGTCCAGCTCTGAGGTCCAGATCTAAGGTCCAGATCTAAGGTCCAGCTCTGAGGTCCAGCTCTGAGGTCCAGATCTAAGGTTCAGCTCTAAGGTTCAGCTCTAAGGTTCAGCTCTGAGGTCCAGCTCTGAGGTTCAGCTCTAAGGTCCAGCTCTAAGGTTCAGCTCTAAGGTTCAGCTCTAAGGTTCAGCTCTGAGGTCCAGCTCTGAGGTCCAGCTCTGAGGTCCAGCTCTAAGGTCCATATCTAAGGTCCAGATCTAAGGTCCAGCTCTAAGGTCCAGCTCTAAGGACCAGCTCTAAGGTTCAGCTCTAAGGTCCAGATCTAAGGTCCAGATCTAAGGTCCAGCTCTGAGGTCCAGCTCTGAGGTCCAGATCTAAGGTCCAGATCTAAGGTCCAGCTCTGAGGTCCAGCTCTGAGGTCCAGATCTAAGGTTCAGCTCTAAGGTTCAGCTCTAAGGTTCAGCTCTGAGGTCCAGCTCTGAGGTTCAGCTCTAAGGTCCAGCTCTAAGGTTCAGCTCTAAGGTTCAGCTCTAAGGTTCAGCTCTAAGGTTCAGCTCTGAGGTCCAGCTCTGAGGTCCAGATCTAAGGTCCAGATCTAAGGTCCAGATCTAAGGTCCAGCTCTGAGGTCCAGCTCTGAGGTCCAGCTTTAAGGTCCATATCTAAGGACCAGCTTTGAGAGCTCCAGAGTCTCGACATGAGCCAAACTGTTAGTATCTGCGCTGCTGAGACTCTGTTTACCGGCTTTATTCCAGGGCTGACTCTTCTTCATCTTCCTCTCCTTCGTTGATGTACAGCTTTATTCTTTAGGCTTTGATATGTCATTGCACCTGCTTCTCTGGGTGTATAAGCTCCGTTGCCCCTTTGTTCTGGGTCAGTTTGTCATTTCATGTCTGTCCAAAAGGCAGGGTTGCCCTGCCCTGCCCCTGCTTCGTTCGACGTCTGTCCGAGAGACTGCTAGTCTCTCCTGCCCTGCTCCTGTTTTTCCTGCCTGTCTAACTGAGTTAAGTTGGTGCTTTCCTGTTTTGACTTTTTGGAATTTTGAATCTTTGTTAAATAAACTCTACTTTGCCTTCGTCCAGACTGCGTTTGGCTTTTTGCCTCCGGGACCATAACACAAACGCTCCAGAGTCTCGACGTGAGCCAAACGCTCCAGAGTCTCGACATGAGCCAAACGCTCCAGAGTCTCGACGTGAGCCAAACGCTCCAGAGTCTCGACATGAGCCAAACGCTCCAGAGTCTTAACATGAACCAAACGCTCCAGAGTCTCGACATGAGCCAAACGCTCTAGAGTCTCGACATGAGCCAAACGCTCCAGAGTCTCGACATGAACCAAACGCTCCAGAGTCTCGACATCAACCAAACACTCCAGAGTCTCGACATGAGCCAAACGCTCCGGAGTCTCGACCTGAACCAAACGCTCCAGAGTCTCGACATGAACCAAACACTCCAGAGTCTCGACATGAGCCAAACGCTCCGGAGTCTCGACCTGAACCAAACGCTCCGGAGTCTCGACATGAACCAAACGCTCCGGAGTCTCGACATGAACCGAACGCTCCGGAGTCTCCACATGAGCCAAATGCTCCAGAGTCTCGACATGAGCCAAACACTCCAGAGTCTCGACATGAACCAAATGCTCCAGAGTCTCGACATGAACCAAACGCTCCAGTCTCGACATGAACCAAACGCTCCAGAGTCTCGACATAAACCAAACGCTCCAGAGTCTCGACATGAACCAAACGCTCCGGAGTCTCGACATGAGCCAAACGCTCCAGAGTCTCCACATGAGCCAAATGCTCCAGAGTCTCGACATGAACCAAACGCTCCGGAGTCTCGACATGAACCAAACGCTCCGGAGTCTCGACATGAACCAAACGCTCCGGAGTCTCGACATGAACCAAACGCTCCGGAGTCTCGACATGAGCCAAACGCTCCGGAGTCTCGACATGAACCAAACGCTCCAGAGTCTCCACATGAGCCAAACGCTCCAGAGTCTCCACATGAGCCAAACGCTCCAGAGTCTCCACATGAGCCAAATGCTCCAGAGTCTCGACATGAGCCAAACGCTCCAGAGTCTCGACATGAACCAAACGCTCCGGAGTCTCGACATGAGCCAAACGCTCCAGAGTCTTGACATGAACCAAACGCTCCGGAGTCTCGACATGAACCAAACGCTCCGGAGTCTCGACATGAACCAAACGCTCCGGAGTCTCGACATGAGCCAAACGCTCCAGAGTCTCGACATGAACCAAACGCTCCGGAGTCTCGACATGAACCAAACGCTCCGGAGTCTCGACATGAGCCAAACGCTCCAGAGTCTCGACATGAACCAAACGCTCCAGAGTCTCGACATGAGCCAAACGCTCCAGAGTCTCCACATGAGCCAAACGCTCCAGAGTCTCCACATGAGCCAAACGCTCCAGAGTCTCGACATGAACCAAATGCTCCAGAGTCTCAACATGAACCAAACGCTCCAGAGTCTCGACATGAACCAAACGCTCCAGAGTCTCGACATGAGCCAAACGCTCCAGAGTCTCGACATGAACCAAACGCTCCAGAGTCTCGACATGAACCAAAAGCTCCGTAGTCTCGACATGAGCCAAACGCTCCAGAGTCTCGACATGAACCAAACGCTCCAGAGTCTCCACATGAGCCAAACGCTCCAGAGTCTCCACATGAGCCAAACGCTCCAGAGTCTCGACATGAACCAAACGCTCCAGAGTCTCCACATGAGCCAAACGCTCCAGAGTCTCCACATGAGCCAAACGCTCCAGAGTCTCCACATGAGCCAAACGCTCCAGAGTCTCCACATGAGCCAAACGCTCCAGAGTCTCGACATGAACCAAACGCTCCAGAGTCTCGACATGAACCAAACGCTCCAGAGTCTCGACATGAACCAAACGCTTGAGAGTCTCGACATGAAACAAACGCTCCAGAGTCTCGACATAAAACAAACGCTCCAGAGTCTCGACATAAAACAAACGCTCCAGAGTCTCGACATAAAACAAACGCTCCAGAGTCTCAACATGAACCAAAACCACGTTAAGGGGCAAAGTAACGTTACACATTCATCATTCCTCACACGTCCGATAAATTGTTGCCGACGGCGTGAGTTCCCGCCGCCGTCGCCGTGTGGTGCATGCTGGAATAGCATGTGCTTTTGAATTCATGCTGAGTTCAGTGTTTTAACATGTTCGCAGGTTTAACGGATGCGATCAAGCGAGAAGGAATATAAAAAAACAAACATTTATGAACGAGGTAAATGATGACAAGTGTTAAGTTGGATTTCTTTAAGGAAATAAATTACACTTCTGCTACTACACACGCATTTCTTAAATCTAAAATGGTCTGCTCCATCAAATAAAAAACATACAGTAGTTTGACAATGTTGCTCATTAATTAACTTAATGACTCTTATTATCTTAATAATAATAATAATAATAAGATTATTATTTGCCGCTTCATTAAAATGAATGGAAGTGTTTACATTAGTGCCAGGCTTTTTATACTTTTAAGTTTAAACTGTTTTTCAACATATATTTCTGTATTACCATCAAATAATCCTTTTGTTTTGTTTTTGCGTCTCTGATCAGTTTGACTTTTAACCAAAAATAATGACAGCTTTTGTGTGATTAATGTGATAATTATGATGATGATGATTGTTGTGATTATGATTATTATTAGACTAATCCAGCACTAAACCAGGCCTAAACCAGGACTAAACCAGGTCTAAACCAGGTCTAAACCAGGACTAAACCTGGTCTAAACCAGGCCTAAACCAGGACTAAACCAGGTCTAAACCAGGACTAAACCTGGTCTAAACCAGGTCTAAACCAGGACTAAACCAGGTCTAAACCAGGACTAAACCTGGTCTAAACCAGGTCTAAACTAGGTCTAATCCAAGACTAAACCAGGTCTAAACCAGGACTAAACCAGGTCTAAACCAGGACTAAACCAGGTCTAAACCAGGTCTAAACCAGGTCTAAACCAGGTCTAAACCAGGTCTAAACCAGGACTAAACCAGGACTATCACTCTTTTGCACAATAGACAGGTATTTCTTACCCAGCCTTTTGTGTAAAACATTGAATATGAATTGTGCGGGTCTAAACCCAGTCTACACCAGGACTAAACCAGGACTAAACCAAGACAGGTGTTTTCTTACCGTAGCCTTGGTTTCCTTCACCTCCTTCACCGTTTGTCGTTTGGCCGGAGACACAGATCCAGGCGGCTGAGGAGCGAGACAAGAGGGATCATCAAAGCTCTCCTCGGTATCGAAACTGGCCTCCATCATCACTACGAATACTGCAAAGACTACTGCAAATACTCCTACAAATACTACTGCTGCTGCTGCTGCTGCTGCTGCTGCTGCTGCTGCTGCTGCTGCTACCAATGCAGCGTCTGAGAGACGAGAGGAACACGGAGAGATGCCGCGATGAGCAAGAGAGAGACGAGGCACTGACTGTGAAGGGAGGGAGAGAGGGGGCGAGGGAGAGAGAGGGAGGGAGCGAGGGAGAGAGAGGGAGGAGAGAGGGAGAGGAGAGAGATAGAGGAGAGGGGAGAGGGAGGGAGGGAGAGAAACGAGGCACTGACTGTGAAGGGAGGGGGAGAGAGAGGGAGAGAGAGAGAGGGGGAGGGAGAGAGAGAGGGAGGAGAGAGGGAGGGAGAGAGAGAGGAGAGAGAGGGGAGAGAGAGAGGGAAAGCGAGAGGGAGGAGAGAGGGGGGAGAGGGAGGGAGAAGAGAGGGGGGGAGAGGGAGGGAGAGGGGGAGAGAGGGGGAGAGAGGGAGGGAGAGAGAGAGGGAGGAGAGAGAGAAGAGAGAGAGGGTGATGGAGGAGTGGGCGTGATGTGATGTCATGGCTCTGGTTCATCGTCTGCTTTGTTGGGACCAAACGAATCTGGTGAATCCAGTTCAAATGACGCGGCTCGAGGTTCATTTAGGTCATTACCGGCTCAAAGGGGCCACAACATGGACCAAAAGGGGCCAAAACGGAACACAATGAGCCAAAACATGGGCCAAAACAAACCAAAACATGGGCCAAAACGAGCCAAAACACAGTACAAAACGAGCCAAAACACGGGCCAAAACAGGCAAAAACAGGCCCAAATGACCGTTTTACAGCATTTGACAGCCAATCAAGTATGTTTCGGCGTGCGGCGCTGGAGTTAAGATAAGGTCAGAATCAGTCATTAAAGCGCCCCCTACAGGTCAGACGACTCGCTAAAACGTGAGTGTATATATATATATTATATATTATATATATTACATTTTTACCAAAAATGATCGAAACTATCACAGAAGAGCTGATTCTTTAAAATGTCACTTCCTGTTTGTAATTGATGACATCACACTAGGAAATAACTTTTTAATGTATTCATATATTTTTGTATATGTCAAAAAGTTTATTTGTGTAAATTCTGCATAAAATGAGTGTCCCTGGTGTGATGTCACTTCCTGTATGAGTGTCCCTGGTGTGATGTCACTTCCTGTATGTCATTTTCTACACATCTTCCATCTTTTTCTCCACAAATACCTGCTCGATCGGCGTAAAACTATCATTTATATGTACGACAGGTATAAACACACGGGACAGGAGTTGAAAATTAGTATGGGCTATAAACTTTGTATGCGTCACATCGGCTGCAAGCTTTGTTTTGTAACTATGCATTGTCCCTGTCAAATAAATAAATAAATAAAGTCAAAAACAATGGCACTTTAACGTCTCCAGGAAGTTAAAGTTGACGTTATTTCGACAGCCTGAAAACAAAAGCATCTGCATCAAAGTCTAAAGAGTTAAATGTATAAATCTGTAATTTCTTCCATAATTAAAGTCTCTTCTGGTGAAATATCAGAACATATGTTTGGCCCGAGGCCGAGGGTCTCTGAGGGTCTCATATTATAGTACTGTCAACGGAAGGACTAAACCAGGACTGAACCTGGACTAAAACCAGGACTAAACCTGGATTTAACCTGGATTTAACCTGGACTAAATCTGGACTAAAGCAGGACTAAACCTGGACTAAACCAGGGCTAATCCTGGACTAAACCTGGACTAAACCAGGGCTAATCCTGGACTAAACCTGGACTAAACCAGGGCTAATCCTGGACTAAACCTGGACTAAACCAGGACTAAACCAGGGCTAATCCTGGACTAAACCTGGACTAAACCAGGACTAAACCTGGACTAAACCTGGACTAAACCTGGACTAAACCAGGACTAAACCTGGATTAAACCTGGACTAAACCAAGGCTAAACCAAGGCTAAACCAGGTCTAAACCTGGACTAAACCTGGATTAAACCTGGACTAAACCAAGGCTAAACCAGGACTAAACCAGGTCTAAACCTGGACTAAACCTGGACTAAACCTGGACTAAACCTGGACTAAACCAGGACTAAACCTGGATTAAACCTGGACTAAACCAAGGCTAAACCAGGACTAAACCAGGTCTAAACCAGGACTAAACCTGGATTAAACCTGGACTAAACCAAAGCTAAACCAGGACTAAACCAGGTCTAAACCTGGACTAAACCAAAGATCCTCAGACTTCTGGAGTTTTCTGGCTTCATTAGATCGACTGCCGCAGCACGACACTGGGAGACAGAGAGAAGGTCCAGATCTCCAGCAAGAGGTCGGGGCCTGGAATTTAACCTACAACAACGCAACGTAGCAACAACACATGTGCCATGCCCTCAACCATTGCACCACTACCACCGAACCACAGTCAAACTTTCAGCAGGAGCCTGGCCCTCTCCAGGACCAAAGGAGACTTGTCTTTTCCAGTGGAGGTTCCTGCCTCAAGCTGAGGAGCTTCTCAGGTCAGAGTGAGAAGGAGCGAGGATCGTGATGCGGTCGCCGGATCGGTTTGTTGTGGTGAAGGAGGAGCTGAGTCCAAAGACAAAGATCTGGATTTACCTTAACCATGGTTCTACCCTCGCCTGTGGTCGTGAGCTTTGGGGAATGGAAGTGGTCAGGGGGGTGGAAGTGGTCAGGGGGGTGGAAGTGGTCAGGGGGGTGGAAGTGGGGGGTGGGAGTGGTCAGGGGGGTGGGAGTGGTCGGGGGGTGGAAGTGGTCAGGGGGGTGGAAGTGGGGGGTGGAAGTGGTCAGGGGGGTGGGAGTGGTCAGGGGGGTGGAAGTGGTCACGGGGGTGGAAGTGGGGGGTGGGAGTGGTCAGGGGGGTGGGAGTGGTCGGGGGGTGGAAGTGGTCAGGGGGGTGGAAGTGGGGGGTGGGAGTGGTCAGGGGGGTGGAAGTAGTCAGGGCGGTGGGAGTGGTCAGGGGGATGGAAGTGGTCAGGGGGATGGAAGTGGTCAGGGGGGTGGAAGTGGTCAGGGGGATGGAAGTGGTCAGGGGGGTGGAAGTGGTCAGGGGGTGGGAGTGGTCAGGGGGAAGGGAGTGGTCAGGGGGATGGAAGTGGTCAGGGGGGTGGAAGTGGTCAGGGGGGTGTAAGTGGTCAGGCAGGAGGCCACGCCCCTCAGGCAGGAGAGCTTCTTTCCCTCTGCCGTTGGACTCATGAACACTTCGTCACTTTAACCATCATTTAATCACTCACTGCTCACTTTCTGCTCTACATATGTAAATTACACTGTACATGTGTACATATTAAACCTATTTTTATTTTTGTTTCTTATAGTTTATTGTTATTCTTATCCATAGATGATTTTAATTTATTTTGACTTATTCATTGTTTTAAGGATTTATGTTGAATCACCAAGACAAGTTCATATGTTTGTGAATTCTGTTCGATGACAACGGCAATAAATCCTTTATGATTCTGATTCTGAAGTGTGAACCCTCAGAAGAACACGAGTGTGAACCCTCAGAAGAACACGAGTGTGAACCCTCAGAAGAACCCTCTGTGAACCCTCAGAAGAACACGAGTGTGAACCCTCAGAAGAACCCTCTGTGAACCCTCAGAAGAACACGAGTGTGAACCCTCAGAAGAACACGAGTGTGAACCCTCAGAAGAACACGAGTGTGAACCCTCAGAAGAACACGAGTGTGAACCCTCAGAAGAACCCTCTGTGAACCCTCAGAAGAACACGAGTGTGAACCCTCAGAAGAACACGAGTGTGAACCCTCAGAAGAACCCTCTGTGAACCCTCAGAAGAACACGAGTGTGAACCCTCAGAAGAACCCTCTGTGAACCCTCAGAAGAACACGAGTGTGAACCCTCAGAAGAACACGAGTGTGAACCCTCAGAAGAACACGAGTGTGAACCCTCAGAAGAACACGAGTGTGAACCCTCAGAAGAACCCTCTGTGAACCCTCAGAAGAACACGAGTGTGAACCCTCAGAAGAACACGAGTGTGAACCCTCAGAAGAACACGAGTGTGAACCCTCAGAAGAACACGAGTGTGAACCCTCAGAAGACCACGAGTGTGAACCCTCAGAAGAACAATTATTCACGATTTTGCTCGAAAATGCTTCACATTTCATACCAGTTTGAAAATCTTTCAGGTTCATAATTTCACTTCCTGGCTGTAAATGATGACATCACACCAACTGTTACCATGGAGTACACTGGACCCAAACTCCTGTCTCGTAAATGTTCTTTTTGTTGAATATAATGTTAAATGATTTGTCTGTTGTAGAAGCTTCCCGTCATTGGCCGCATCTTTTCAAGGTCACAGTGGGCGGAGTTTGGAGCTGGCCCGCCTCCATCAGCAGCGTCATGAGCGTTCACTCCAGTCTTTGTTCTTCTAGAAAAAACACCCACTTCCTTCACGTACTTCAGTTTAACAAATCTTTTCCAGCTAAAATACTCCTTTTTCTAGTTTTTTATTTTTAGAACACAAAACAACAAAAACAGAACAAAAATGAGAAATATTAATAATTATATTTTTTCAAACACATAGAATGAGAACATCGGGCAAGTAAAGGAATAAAAGTAGAAAATAAGGACATGGCGTCAAAAGAAAAAGAAGATTTAAAGTATGTCCAAAATAATTGTCCCATTTTGTTTTTCAAATGTGTCTTTTGTCAAGTTGAGTTCAGAACTTTATTATTATTATGATATTAGTCCAGATCTCGATCGTCAGAGCGTTTTTCTCTGGCAATTTTTCATTTTTAAATCTCACACAGAACTCACAACCCTCTGGTCACAGGGCAAATAAACCAAACACTCACCTTAACAGGCGTGAACATGGTCCTGGTCCTGTCCCAGTCCTGGTTCAGATCCTGGTTTAGATCCTGGTTCAGTTCCTGATTCAGAACCTAGTTCAGATCCTGGTTTAGATCCTGATTTAAATCCTGGTTCAGATCCTGGTTCAGGTCCTGGTTTAGATCCTGGTTTAGATCCTGGTTTAGATCCTGGTTTAGATCCTGGTTTAGATCCTGGTTCAGATCCTGGTTTAGATCCTGATTTAAATCCTGGTTCAAATCCTGGTTCAGATCCTGGTTCAGGTCCTGGTTCAGGTCCTGGTTCAGATCCTGGTTCAGTTCCTGGTTCAGATCCTAGTTCAGATCCTGGTTTAGATCCTGGTTTAGATCCTGGTTCAGATCCTGGTTTAGATCCTGATTTAAATCCTGGTTCAGATCCTGGTTCAGGTCCTGGTTCAGATCCTGGTTCAGATCCTGGTTCAGTTCCTGGTTTAGATCCTGGTTTAGATCCTGGTCCAGTCCTGGTTCAGATCCTGGTCCAGATCCTGGTTCAGTTCCTGGTTCAGATCCTAGTTCAGATCCTGGTTTAGATCCTGGTTTAGATCCTGGTTCAGATCCTGGTTTAGATCCTGATTTAAATCCTGGTTCAGATCCTGGTTCAGGTCCTGGTTCAGATCCTGGTTCAGATCCTGGTTCAGTTCCTGGTTTAGATCCTGGTTTAGATCCTGGTTTAGATCCTGGTTCAGATCCTAGTTCAGATCCTGGTTTAGATCCTGGTTTAGATCCTGGTTCAGATCCTGGTTCAGGTCCTGGTTCAGATCCTGGTTCAGATCCTGGTTCAGTTCCTGGTTTAGATCCTGGTTTAGATCCTGGTTCAGGTCCTGGTTCAGATCCTGGTTCAGATCCTGGTTCAGTTCCTGGTTTAGATCCTGGTTTAGATCCTGGTCCAGTCCTGGTTCAGATCCTGGTCCAGATCCTGGTTTAGATCCTGGTTCAGATCCTGGTTCAGATCCTGGTCCAGTCCTGGTTTAGATCCTGGTTTAGATCCTGGTTCAGGTCTCGCTTTAGTCCAGTTTCTGTTTCTCTGGTCCATATGTCGTCTTTGGTCTTTGCTCTGGGGGAGGATCATGTGACCAGGTCTGGAGCTGGTCCCGGTTCAGAGCCGCAGGATCCAAACCAGAACTGGACTTGGACCAAATCAAACCGGGTCCTCATCTTAGGTTCAAACCAGGACTAAACCAGGTCTAAAACAGGACTAAACCAGGTCTAAACCAGGTCTAAACCAGGACTAAAGCAGGTCTGAACCAGGATCTAAAACAGGATCTAAACCAGGTCTAAACCAGGTCTAAACCAGTTCTAAACCAGTTCTAATCCAGGTCTAAACCAGGACTAAACCAGGTCCAAACCAATTCTAAACCAGGTCTAAACCAGGACTAAACCAGGTCTAAACCTGGACTAAACCAGGACTAAACCAGGTGTAAACCAGGACTAAACCAGGTCTAAACCAGTTCTAAATCAGGACTAAAGCAGGTCTAAAACAGGACTAAACCAGGTCTAAACAAGGACTAAAGCAGGTCTAAACCAGGAATAATCCAGGTCTAAACCAGGACTAAATCAGGTCTAAACCAGGAATAATCCAGGTCTAAACCAGGACTAAACCAGGACAAAACCAGGTCTAAACCAGGATCTAAACCAGGATTTAAACCAGGTCTAAACCAGAACAAAACCAGTTCTAAACCAGGTCTAAATCAGGACTAAACCAGGTCCAAACCAGGTCTAAACCAGGTCTGAACCAGGACTAAACCAGGTCTAAACCAGGTCTAAACCAGGACTAAACCAGGTCTAAACCAGTTCTAAACCAGCACTAAACCAGGACTAAACCAGGTTTAAACCAGGTCTGTTCTAGAGACGTGCTTTAGTTTCAGTCTGGATTGAGTGCAGTGAGATAAATGAGGCTGATCCGCTCTGAGCTGAGAAGTTTCACACTGAGATCGTGTTTCCTGTAGAAACGAGCTTTAACGTTTAGCAGTGGTTTAAACTACAGCCTTTGCAGTGGTTAAGACCAGGCAAAACGTGTTAGAAAAGACAGAATCTTGATTAATATAAGACTTAAATCAACCCTAAACATAACTATCGATGTGAAGGAGCAAACGTCAAGATTTTAACAGTTTTCCTTATTATTGTTCAAGTCAAAATCAGCAGAATTTAAAGTTAAAGACTTACACAAAGGCATATTATGGCCACGTATGGGGTTATTATGCCAAAAAGTCACATTTCAGTCATAAAATTCGACATATTGTTTCTCCGGGAAGCAATTTACTCTTTGTACTTTGCCTTTTTATAAAAACAGTTCACAAATGTTGCCTGAAAAATGTCATTTTTGCCTGATTGCGCAGATGTCGGGGCTTTTTGAGCAGCTTTTTGAACAACTTCACAGGCTTTAAACTGGTAAAGACATTCATCAAAGTCGGCACTAACGGCTCAAAATCACCGATAATAAACTGGATTAACCTTTAGTGCGGCTGCGTGGAACATTCCGGACACTTACAGGCCACGTTACTGTCGTTAGAAGATTACGCTCGACCCGTGCTAATCGCCAATGCTAATGCTATGCTAATTTATTACACAACTCGGTACAACAAAGCCACATTTGCGTTTTTAAAATGTCATTTGTCGCGGTGTAAATGTCAAAACCACGGGTGACGCTAAAGATCAGGACTGTTCTGACGTTTGTGCGGATTTAAACATCAAAGTTTACGTTTGTTTACGTTAGAACCAAGATGGCCGCCGGTCACATGTCCAACATTAGCCAATGGACAGAGGGACAGACCTTTGTGAGTTAAGACGTGCAGAAAAAAAGTGCAAATCCTCAATATTTCAAAGGTGACAACATTTTTTTTGCGTTATATCTACTTTTCAGTTGGTTTTGAAAATGGAAATAAGACGTTTTAATCATAATTGTATCGAAAGCTTGAAATTCCAGTATCGCGACAATAATTTAAAACAAATGCAGTCTGAAATATAAAATCTTTTAATCATATTCACACAAACCAAACATCGGCAGCAGAAAGCAATAATTTAACTGTATTTACAAATAAAGTCTGTAAATGTCACGATCAAACAGTTTTGATAAAGAAATGCAGTCGTCCTTCAGGTTTTATGACAAAGAGACGTTGTTTTTTTTGTCTTTAGACCGGAACATTCTCTCATTAAAACATCTATTTTGTTCTGTTTTATTAAAGTTTAAATCATCATGTGTCTCCAGACCTTTTCCTCTCCTACAACACAGGAATGTCTCTGCATTTCTGTTATTTTAAGTTATAATATACAGAAAAAATGAGTTTTTAAAAATGTTTTTAAAGCAGAATAAAGCACAATACTGGAACCTTCTCTCCAGAGATGCAACTAACTATTATTTTAATAGTCAACAAGTCAAAGAGTGATTTCTGCACTCTTTTAAATCAGAATGTTCAAAATTATTTATAGTAAAAAGAAGAAAAAAACTATTTTGAATTTCCAGGGTAGAAATGTCCGTTTTTGTTTGTATTTTCTCTATAATGTGTCAAAATCGTATTTGAGCTTCACAATTTGTGTTAAGTCTGTAATATCTAGGTAAATAAAATTAAAAACTATTGTGTACTAAACATTTCTGTGATTATTTGTCCAGTAAAACCTCAATTACACTTTAAAGCTCCAGTAAATGCAGTAAAATCCAGTGTTAAATGTGACAGCGCCCCCTGGAGGCCCCCTGGAGGACGCTCAAATGTGACAGCGCCCCCTGGAGGCCACTCACATGTGACAGCGCCCCCTGGAGGCCCCCTGGAGGACACTCACATGTGACAGCGCCCCCTGGAAGACGCTCTCTCATGTGACAGCGCCCCCTGGAGGAGGCTCTCTCATGTGACAGCGGCCCCTGGAGGACGCTCTCTCATGTGACAGCGCCCCCTGGAGGAGGCTCTCTCATGTGACAGCGGCCCCTGGAGGACGCTCTCTCATGTGACAGCGGCCCCTGGAGGAGGCTCTCTCATGTGACAGCGGCCCCTGGAGGACGCTCTCTCATGTGACAGCGGCCCCTGGAGGAGGCTCTCTCATGTGACAGCGGCCCCTGGAGGACGCTCTCTCATGTGACAGCGGCCCCTGGAGGAGGCTCTCTCATGTGACAGCGGCCCCTGGAGGACGCTCTCTCATGTGACAGCGGCCCCTGGAGGACGCTCTCTCATGTGACAGCGGCCCCTGGAGGAGGCTCTCTCATGTGACAGCGGCCCCTGGAGGACGCTCTCTCATGTGACAGCGGCCCCTGGAGGAGGCTCTCTCATGTGACAGCGGCCCCTGGAGGACGCTCTCTCATGTGACAGCGGCCCCTGGAGGACGCTCTCTCATGTGACAGCGGCCCCTGGAGGACGCTCTCTCATGTGACAGCGGCCCCTGGAGGAGGCTCTCTCATGTGACAGCGCCCCCTGATGGCTTTTACTTTGACAAAATCAAATGTAGGTTTCATATTTCAGTGATATTCTGAGGTTAATCCCAGTTTTGTTCACAAATGTCTAAGTAAATCATCAACCAAATAACGTCGAAGTAGAAAAGGCAAGCAAAAAATGAATCGAAATCAAGATGTTTTGACAAATAAATAAATTAACTAAAGGAACAGAAGGCATCTAGAAGTCAAGCTTCGGGCGCAGTGTCCCCGGGCGTCCTGCGGGGATCACTGTTTGCTCTTGCCGTACTTCCTCATGTGCGACGCCACGGAGCTGCTGATCTCGGCGTTACGCTTGTTCTGGCCGTAATACTCCACGAACTCTCCGTCGGGTCCGACCAGGTACATGATGATGGTGTGGTCCACCTGAGGGGTCAAAGGTCGGTTTAGAGGGTCGAAATGTCGGTTTAGAGGGTCGGATCAAAGGTTGCCGTCACAACACTGTACACGTCTTATTCAACATTTTATGAGGAAAAACTGCATAACACTAAACGCATTAATTCTTTTCACACACTCTCTCTGCAGTACTACATAAACTGTATATTTAGATTACAAATATATTTAATATATTCTTGAGGTGAAACTCATACTTAAAAGTGTCTCTGACAGGTCGGACGACTCAGTGAACTAAAACACAGTTAAAATATGTTAAAAGTTTGCAAAAAGTATTCAAATTTATCCCAGAAAAGCACATTTTTTAGATTTATAAATTTACTTCCCGATTGATGACATCACACTGGGAGATTTCCGCAAACACTGGGCCAAAACTCATCTAATGTCACATTTTTTTTTGACAAATGAAAATATATGAGAGCAGCTTTAATGGTTGAATTATTGTTTGGAGAGTCGAAAAAGTTGTTTATTTTGTGTAAATTCAGCATAAAATTTGACTGGAACGAGTGTCCCTGGTGTGATGTCACCTGTCATTTTATTCAGATTTCCACTTTTCTCCACAAATACCTGCTCGATTGGTGTAAAAGTATATTTATGTGTACAACAGGTACAAATACACCAAATAAAGTCACAATTAGAAAATCATAAAACTTCGCTTTAACTCAACTTATAACTCTGGAAAATAAGGACAAAGCGTTTCTTTGTCTGGTGTGAGAAATAAATATACATATAATATAACAACAAATATTAAATGTGAAGCTAAAGTCATGTGCAGCAGGTCAGGTACCAATGTAAACCCTTTTATTTTATTTATTTTTTTCCTCCATTCCCTATTAAGATATGAGAGGAGTTTTGTTAATAAGAGTTTATGTTTTGTTTATAAGAGTTCTTCTATTAAGAGGACAGATAACTTCCTATAAGTGATCTGTCCTTCCCTCTGTATCTACTGCGTTGTAACACCGAAATTTCCCCATGTGTGGACGATAAAGGATTATCTTATCTTAACTTAAAGGGGGGTTTGGGGGGGTCCTCTCCCCAAAAAAGTAAAAGCACATCTAAAATGGAAAAGCGCCATTACAGTCATCAAACATCTACAACTCTGATAAAAGGTGGAATGGATGATTTTTTGGCCCGAATCTGAGTCTAAATTCCTCGTGGCGTGGACTGCTTTAGTCCTGCCAAGTATCAATCATAGGACGCACCTACTGCTCAGTTGCAGCCGCGTCGGCTCATGCCCAGGAGAGCAGCACTTTTCCCTGTGTCTAAGCGCATGGATCTATCATAATATAGTTCCCTCAGTGTACAGGACAAAATTAAGACGGAGAAAGACAGTTCGAGCTGTCTCTGAAGAGACGGAAAAATGAGAGATGCTATGCATCCGTCGCGCTAATAAACAAACGCACGTGTGTTTTTTGTGCGTCCGCACGGGGAAGTGCGCACTTCCGCTTGAGTTCTCAAATCGGCGAAAAATCGTCCATTATGTCTATAATTAGGGATGCGTACCACTACGACGGACCGGATCCGGACTTGTAAAAACGTTTCGGTTCAGGTCCAAAAAAACCGAAACCCCGGCGATTCGGTTCTGGACTCATTAAAAATCTACCACTCACATTCTATATCCTTTACGTTCTAGAATCTAGACCATCCTAAACCTTCCATAGATCGCGAAATTCGCGCTAGAAAAGACGTAAACACTGACATCGCTGTCAATGGCGTGCCTGGAGCATCAGCGACGCACGCGTCTTCCCCGCGGCAGAAGTTGAAGCCGGTGAAATGAGTTTAAAGACGCGAGAGACCGAGCATTGAAGCGGCAGCTGTAAGATCACTGACTTTATTTGAAGCGTTTGAAGCCGCCGCGTGCGTCGCCGCTTGTGCCGCTCCGTGAGTTAGTTTAAGACGCTTGTTAAAGGAGCGGGTTGTGCTTTGGTTTGGGTGTAAATTATTGTAACTTCTCGCTCAGGTCAGTAATGCTGGTTTAGTGCTCACAAGTTGTCACTTTATTTCTTGAACAGAGTTGGTTACTGTTGGCCGTAACCATGGTGATGGAACAGGAATGTCAAAAATCTCCGTCTCCTGAGCCGCTCTTAGCTCCGCTCCAGAGACCGCGCACGCGCACTAGAGACTAGGGTCGCTACAATATGAATAAAATAACTGTATTATGTGGTGTGATGTAGCATTTATTTAGGTGGGTTAATGTGCAATATACATATTTATACATCTAAGTAAATACTAAGTCAAAGTAATATTGTTTATTTGCCGGATTCATTAATTGGAGCTTATATTTTATAATAGTATTTGTATTCTACAGTTGTTAAATATGGTCTTGTGTTTAATGCTGTTAATATGATGTATTGTGTGTAGTGTAAAATATTTTCATATTCTATTTTTGAGTTGTTGATTTGTAGTGGTTCTAGTTGACTGTTATGCTAGTTTTTGAAGGTTTTTACATGACTTTGATGCCAATGGATCTGCAAAATTAAAGAGTGGAAATGTATCTAAAGGCATTAAACTTCAGGTGTGGGAACAGCCCAGTCAAACCAGTAACACACTTGACAAACATAGTATCAGCTGAAACAGCTGCCCCAATACCAATACTCAACTTGCTCTTGTTTGGGAGTTGTTCCTCTAGTAAAACACATGAATGTGTGTTAGCTAGCTCGTAGCTTGTGATTTGTAAGTTGTAACTTCTGTTAAAAAACAGTGAATAAACCAGATAAATTGAGTTTATTTCAGTCTGCAGTTAAGCCTTGTGCTTGATAGTCGTCCTTGTTCATGTGTCTTCAACTTAATTCAGCCAAGTGTCTTGTGTTATGCTGTTATAACATTATGCAAAAATGGCATGAGTTCAGCCGGACTCATTAGGTCCGGACCTGAACCTAAACCTCTGGATTCGAATCCGGACTTGAACCTGAACGTGGGTTTAGGTCTGCATCCCTACCTATAATACAACTGTAAGTGGACGTCCGACATCTACAAGAACAGTGGAAAACCTGATAAACCACTATGACTTTAGAGCGAGAGTGGGACATTATCGTTCCCCGAGTGTGTGTCAAAGAGCCAGTAAAATTAGTATTAATTAAAGTCTTGCCACCTTTGGTCCCTTTAACAAACCCAAAATAACTCACAATGTAGTCGTTGTCCTCGTCCTTGGGCCCCTGGCTGTAGTAAACTCTGTAGGAGCGAGAAACCTGCTCCACCTGAGCCACGGAGCCGGTCAAACCCACCAGCTTCGGGGAGAACTCTGGAAAACACAAAAGAAATAAACGTGTCGACGCTCAAGAACTTGTGCGGCGGGAGGGGCAGAGGGCGGGGCGTCGGTACCTTTGACGTAGGCGGCCATGGCCTCGGGCGTGTCTCTCTCCGGGTCGATGGTGATGAGAAGCGGAGTGAGGTTCGGCAGAGACGGGATCCCATCTAAAACGAGAAACTATTACCGGAGATCGTGCAGGAAATATCCCGCTACTCGAGATCATATCGTCCACGGATGGGCCTCATACCGGAACCTTCTCGCTGTGAGGCTGAAGCACTAACCTAATTTATGTCCTTAATAACCCTGAATAATCCTGCATGATAAATACAATCTAAATCCTACCTGAATTATGCCTTTTAAATCGTGAGGCCATTCGCAAAAAGACACGGGAACGATTTTGCCTCATTTCTTTGACTTCTCTCAAAGCCTCTAAGCTGCGTTTGAACCTCTCGTGACAAACTCTTTATGTCACGCTTTGGCTTTGGATCATGTCAGACACATTATGACCTGGAAATATCAGATTGTGGCTCTTGACAAAGGAGGGTCGTGCGGACATTAACAGGAAACGGCTGTTGCTAACGTGCTACGCTAGCTTTGTGTCGCTAAGGCTCCACATATAGGTTAGCATCAGTGGAAATAAGGCGCTTTAGCACGAGATCAAGTCAGAGGTTGAAGTGATGAAGCAGAAGTTAGTAGCATTTTTGTTGCATTTAGTTACTTTCAGCTGATTTAATTATGCTTTTTTGTAACTTTCGTTCACATTTTGTCATGTTTTTGTCGCTTTTTGATCATTTCCAGACATATTTTTGTCGTATTTAGTCACTTTTTGTTGCGATATTTTTACTTGTTTTTCACCTTTTGTCGAGATTAGTCTCTCTGTTGCAATTGGTCACATTGAGTCACTTTTTGTCCCATTTCATTTTTGTCACTTTTAATAAAAAAAATTCACACCTTTGTCACTTATTTGACGCTTTTAGCCACATTTGAGTTTTTTATGGTTTGGTGACTAATGATCATAATCAATCAATAATCTTTTGTGTTTCTCTGCTTTTTGCCGTCTTGATTTGGCCTGAGTCTGCGTTCTCTCTGATCCAATCATGTGGCTGTGCTGTGAAGCTCCTCCTCCTCAGCTAAAGTCCCTCCTACTGCGCCCGTAAACGCTCTTATATCTCACCGATCTCGTCCACCACCTCGATCATCTTCTCCAGCTCGTCGGGGCAGATGTCTGGGCAGTGCGTGAAGCCGAAGTAGATCAGGATCCACTGTCCCAGGAAGTCCTCGCTGCGCACAGGCGCGTTTTTGTGGTCCACCAGGGAAAAGGGTCCCCCCAGCAACGGGCGGCCGATAGATTTGTTCCTCTCCTTCTCGATCACTTAAACATGAAAACATCTCAGCGTCAGGGTTAAAACGAGACGATTCCCACATGACACGACGCCTGGGCATAATTTACTTAATATATAGATTATAAGTCACCAGGACACTAATGACTGCTCCTGAATGAAATATAATTAGTACTTTGATCAATGTGTGCCCAGATGATGGCGTTTACTCAACTGGTTCATCAGCACTCGGCCTTATGTTCATTTTAACATGTGACCGACCGACGGTGGGTGGGTTGTTTGTTGGGATTTTTTTTTAATGCACTATAAAATACTTTCAGTTACATGATGAATAAAGATTGAATGACAATCTTATTTAAAATAAATAAATAAATAAATATATATATATATATATATATATATATATATATATATATATATAGCTTTGGAACTAAGCTCATAAAATGCACAACATTTTCCTTTGTTTTTTTAAAGATATTTTTTTAATAGACAGCAGCAAAAGTTCACAATCCTTTAGCTATGTTATCATGCAAGATCTTATGGCTCAAGATCTCAATGTTTCCGTCCTCAAATTTAATGATTACCGTATTTTCCGGACTATAAGTCGCACCAGCCAAAAAATGCATAATAGAGAATCAAAAAACATCTACCGTATTTTGCGCACGAAAAAGCGCACCGTATTATTAAGCGCACCATCAGCTATCTGTGTACCATGTGTACTGGTCCATACATAAAGCGCACCGGATGATAAAGCGCAAAATATAAACAAAACAGACGATAAGTCAGAGTCAGTTGAGCTTTATTAAACGCGTTCAACTCATTCAGATCAACATTGTTCAACATCAAAACACACTCTGCTATCGCTAACAGACACGTTAGCATATCCAAATCAATTCTCAGTCAAGATCACTTGTAAACACGTAAAATACAAACACAGAACACACTCTGCTGCCGCTAAAAGACACGTTAGCGTATTCACAACTCCCAGCCTCGTTCAGTTGCAACACGTAAAATACAACACAGTCTGATATCGCTAAAAGACAGCATATTCACAACAACTCCCAGCCTCGTTCAGTTGCAACACGTAAAATACAACACAGTCTGATATCGCTAAAAGAAAGTTAGCATATTCACAACAACTCCCAGCCTCGTTCAGTTGCAACGCGTAAAATACATCACAATACACTCATTTTTTCAGTTCATTCCTCGTCATCAAATCCTTCAAATGCGCCGAAGTACATCCCGCATAGCTATGACCAGACGTCCCGATTTACCTGGGACAGCCCCAATTGTTTACGTCCCGTGTCCCGGTTTAATGTCTGCTGGGGCGCATAATGGTAAAAGCAGCCAAAACGCCGATAGCGCTCCATACTAAAATCTCTTTGGTCACGTGATCCCGCATCTCGGACCCACGCGGCAGTTCAGAGATGATTCCGGCCTTTTGATCCCCACAGTTGACTGGTAATTTAGCGCGCAAGCGCATTTCTAATAATATAAGAGGTCTCTTGGCAGCAGCCATCCTGGGGTCCTTCATTTACCGGTAGATGTCTGCGTTGTGCCTGACTGAAAATGTTGTTTACGTTTTGACAAAGTGTCACGTGTGCCGCGTGCAGGTAGACTACTGTTCCCAGAATGCTTTGCAAACATGTTGTTGGGACTTCCGGTTCCGGTGTACTGTAAATATAGTCACGCATCGGCGTCTCGTGTCCCAAATCTTCTTCATACACAGTGTACCACACAAAATATCTTCGCGGTCAGTAAGCACAACCAGAAATAAACCATATATTAAGCGCACCGGACTATTAAGCGTACGAACGGCTTTTGAGGATGTTAAAGACTTTTACGTGCGCTTTATAGTGCGGAAAATACGGTATAAGTCGCACTGGAGTATGAAATGCGGTTGCAAGTGTGAAAATAACAAATAATATCACATATAAGTCGCTCCGGAGTAAAAGTATAAGTAAACACATAAATATAAGTTGCACCCTGGCCAAAACTATGAAAAAAGGTGCGACTTATAGTTCAGAAAATACGGTATTTTGATTGAATTATATATTTTTTCTCATTAAAATGAAATAACTGGATCCAAGCTATTCCCTGGTTTATTTACTCACTCTCTTCCTTTTCTTTTTTGAAGTACTTCATTCCTCCGAGCAGAGCGCCCCCCATGGCGAACGTGATGGCCAGAGACCTCCACGTCACCGGCTTTTGGAACAAGGAAAACACCAGGTAACTTCAGGTGGAGACACTTTAGTTACATACAGCAGTCAGCAGTCGCCCTCTGGTCGTGTGAATGTGGATGTTGACACAAACCCTCGAGTGTCCAGCGAAGGGAGACAATCCTTTATAAAAACACGACCTCGCCGACTGAACCGACACGTGAAAACTGTGCAAACAGAAGCTGGACTCACCCCCGACTTCTTGGTCTTGTCTGAGGACGGACGCGCGTAGTTTCTGTAAAACTGTCGCCATGCGCTCTCGTTCGACTGAAAGTGAAACAAAAAAACACTTACGGACCAAACAGGGCGTGGCAAATGTCTTATGGTAAAGTACGTCAAGAAGTCACTTATTTGACACTCTATAGATCAAATCTTATTAAATATCCCCACGAGTGCAAAGCAACTATACACACAATAATTATCAAGTTCCCAAAAATATTGTTCCAGCTATAATTTATTGACGATTAAGTTGGTGTTGCAATTACTGTGACAGGCCCTGATGAAACGGTGGTATTTATTAGATTCCCACTGTATGGTGCTGCAACTGAGGCTCGCGGGCTCAGAGAATCCCCGTTTTCACCTACCCCCTATCCCCTATCCCCGCCCACAAAAAAATTAAAACTCTGAGTGATAAACGTGCAGGTCAAGTAGCAAAACGAATACATGCAAACGAAGACCTGCTGCGTGTTATGGTGAAACGTTACTATGATGAGGCGGGGCTTATCACAGTGAAGAGGCGTGGCTTATAACTGTAGCGAGGCGGGGCTTATCAGTTCTGCAGTTTTTGACGCGGAAGTCAGTGGACCCGTTTCTATCGACGAATCGTTTTGGATCAATATTGCGGGTTACGATGAACAAAACACAAAATGATGATCTACGTATGTTACAGTTCAACACAAAGTACGTAATAAACAGCTTAACACGTGTCCTTTAAAGTTATCTGTGGCTGTTTGATCACGTGTTCCGTACCTGGGCCCCCCCACGCTGCCCCTGTTTACGCCCCTGGACGATCGCCACAGGTCAGACACTTTTATTATTTGTACTGAAATAACTAAGCAGCTGATCACATTATAATGTAGTTAAGTTTGAATGAAGACTTTTCTTTAGTTTGTTGCGGTGAAATAGCAATAGCAACGTTTCCTCTCAGTAAAAGATAAACAATCGGTTTCCGCAAAGTGAACTAACAATCTCCACCGCCATTACAGATCCGTTTAAATATATCTAATTATTTTTTTTAAATATATAACTGTGTCGTGTTTGTTTCTAATGCATAATTGAGCGCGGCGCTTGTTTACCGAGCAGCGGTGCACTTCAGCGGGCTTCAGCCTGGTCTGTGCCCGGGTCAGGCCGCTCACAGCCCGGGCCGCGGGGCTCCGGAGACATCGGCGTAAACTCGTCCCGTGGTCGCGGCAGAACCGGAGGAAAAGGACGCTCACGGACATGACGGGACCTTCACGATGCTTCACCGGCTCCGGCTTTACAAAACGTGAGGCTCCGCCGCTCCGCGCAGACTCCGGGAGCTGCGCGTCAGAGGCACGCACGGGGCGCACGTGGGGGGTGACGTCACCACGCTGGTTCGTGCTTTGGAGTGACTGCCCCCTGCTGGAGACGCGCGGAAGGAGACATGTTCCACGCTCAGAGACGGTTTAAGTCAGTTATATTTAGTTTTTTTCAAGAAATTGTACTTCTAAGAGTAACTTTCTCATTCTTGCTACTTTACTCCTGCTTGAGTAATATTTTTGTTGAAATACTTAGTAAAAGTGTTCTCTACCAGTGTTAAAAGGTTTATGTCGACAAAATGAAATGACTTGAACGTTAGTGTTTCTTGCACCGCTTCGTCAATATGATTAAGTTTGTCTCATTTTTGTGTCTGTCCCTTGAAAAATAAAAAAATAATTGTCTATTGAATGTTTAGTCTTTACATGATAAATGAGAGTTTATGTTCAGACAAGTGAATAAAAAATAGACTGTTAAATAAAAAAAAAATTCAATATACATTTTACACACAAATAAACTTCTGAATAAATGAAAAAGGTCGATTGAAGCGTCCAACGATAATGTTACCCTCAACACAATAAGATACATATGTAAGAATGAGAAACTAAACGAAATGTAATCAAAATATATTTTTAATCGCATTATTTACAAAGCGCAGAAGATTTACAAATGAAAACATAAGAACAATGTTGTTATAATGATTCTGAAATTAAACTAATACTGACACAATATAGTTTCAGAATGTTCAGTCGTCGCTCCTCGATGTGTTCAGTCGCTCCTCGATGTCATAACGCATCCTGACAGTGCGAGGGCCAGTCCACTCTCAGCTCTTTGTGGACGTGGTAATAAAGCCAGGACACGACAGGAAACAGAGCGACGGCGGTGGCGGCGGAGACTCGGCACACGCCCATGGGACTCCTGAAACCCACAGGAAGCGAGACACTGAGACTGGAACGTGTTCTGCTTCATCAGACTGAATTAGTCTTTTATTTTGAAACTGAAAAAACGTGTTTTCATTGATTTATTCAAAATTTCAGCTGCTGTTTGCATTTTCTATGTATTTTTCTGAAGAATTTACCTTTTAAATATTTAATGAATACATACAACTAAAAATTTCCGTTATTTTCAAGTAGCAACAATAGTAATAATTGCCCAATAAGTAAGTAAATAAATATTTAAATACATAAAAATATTAGTTTGATTTGTGACTTTTACCTCCCGGAGTGACGGCAGAGGAGGAGCCAAAACACAGTCAACAGAAGTCCAGAAAACTCCCTGAAAATGAACAGTATTTATTATTTCTTCTTTGTCTGAAGCTGTAAAAACAAGTAAAATGTCCTCTTTGAGCACTAAATGTCACTGTGAGGCCCGTGTCTGTACAACTACAACACCAGAGTCCAGTCTTCTCTCCTTTATGTGCGTTCAGTAAACAGTTTTTGAACCGTGAGCCCTGGTGTTCCTGTGCTCAGTGACCGTTCCTGTGCTCAGTGACCGTGAGCCCTGGTGTTCCTGTGCTCAGTGACCGTGAGCCCTGGTGTTCCTGTGCTCAGTGATCGTTCCTGTGCTCAGTGACCGTTCCTGTGCTCAGTGACCGTGAGCCCTGGTGTTCCTGTGCTCAGTGACCGTGAGCCCTGGTGTTCCTGTGCTCAGTGACCGTGAGCCCTGGTGTTCCTGTGCTCAGTGACCGTGAGCCCTGGTGTTCCTGTGCTCAGTGACCGTGAGCCCTGGTGTTCCTGTGCTCAGTGACCGTGAGCCCTGGTGTTCCTGTGCTCAGTGACCGTGAGCCCTGGTGTTCCTTTACTCAGTGACCGTTCCTGTGCTCAGTGACCGTGAGCCCTGGTGCTCCTGTGCTCAGTGACCGTTCCTGTGCTCAGTGACCGTGGCCCTGGTGCTCCTGTGCTCAGTGACCGTTCATGTGCTCAGTGACCGTGAGCTGCACTGGTCACTCTTCTGGACTTATACCTTCCCTCTTCGCGCTGGAACACGTCTGTGACCCGTTCTTTGACCAGAGTCCAGCCCAGAATGGAAACTGCAGCAGAGGAGAGGAGGACGTGTAGGTCTGCCACCCGCCTCCAGGGGGCGCACTCTGACGGGACACAAGGGGATGACAGCATTACATCCATGACAACATGATGCTGTGACCCCATGACGTCACGACCCCATGCCATGACCCCATGACACCGTGACCCCATGCCATGACCCCACGACCCCACGCCATAACGCCGCGACCCCATTCCATGACCCCACGCCATGACCCCATGACGCCGCGACCCCATGCCATGACCCCATGACGCTGTGACCCCATGACGTCACGACCCCACGCCATGCCATGACCCCATGAAGCCGCGACCACACTCGAGTGTCCAATATGTGTTAATAAAAATGTGAATAATAAAATAATAATAGCGACGCCTGTAAAGTCAAATATGATATGCATAAATTAAGTGTTTACTCATAATATAAAGCAAAAAATAAACTTGGTCTCAGTATGTACAGATATTTACACAAAAATGTACAGATGGTCGGAAAAGTGCAGAAAGTGAACAGTGTCGGTCAAATGGTGGTTAAAGTGACTGTGTTTAAGAAGTGTTCATGAGGCTGCCCCAAATAAACTGTATGTTTGCTGTAACCCAACCCAACATTTTTCAAGTGGGTCGGATGGTAGGTAAATTCTTATTTTTTTTATTTTGAAGGCAAAAAAAAGATCAAAATTTTGCAATTTTTTGACTCGGAGTGACCACCAGGGGTCAGGATTCAACAGTCAATGACGGAAAACGGAGACTAAATCTCAATGACGGAAAACGGAGACTAAATCTCCCGATTTTAAGATATTTCAATCGAAAAATCAAAAATCAACCTTTTGTACGCCGTTATGTGGCCTCCTGCCTGAGGGGAGTGGCCTCCTGCCTGAGGGGAGTGGCCTCCTGCCTGAGGAGAGTGGCCTCCTGCCTGAGGAGAGTGGCCTCCTGCCTGAGAGTCCTGGAGACGTACAGGTCCTGCAGAGATGGAAGCCTGCAGCCGATCACCATCTCAACAGAGGGCGCTGTAGTCTCTGTTTGTCCCTGGCTGTGGCTCCAGCGTACCACACAGTGATGGAGGAGGTGATGGAGGAGGTGAGGATGGACTCAATGATGGAAGTACATCTTCTGCTGGGCCTTCTTTTACTTTGGATAAACCGCCTTGACGTCTCATATTTGGTGATAATCTGAGGTTATTCTCAGTATTGAGTCTGTTTTACTTTGTATCGTCTTGAGTTTATGGAATAAAATGTGGCCCACACATCTGCTTTAGAGACCTTGTCCTTTCAAGAGCAGAATAATACAAATAATGTGAACGTTTAACTCGAATTACAGCGCATTTAAAAATACTTAAATTGTTCCTGAGACCAAGAATAAAACTAACATCCATAGACGGCGGCTGCACGTTGTAGTGACGCTAACTTTCAACTAGAAAATTATCCAAAATGTAAGTTCAGTGACGGCGAATGGATTTTTTTAAAAACGCAGAGGAGCATTTCCGGGAGGAGGAGGGAGGAGTCTGACATATAGAAGCGAAACAGGGCGTTTTAAGCTCTGAACAAGGCAAACGGGTCATATCAGTGCTGAACGAACTAAACGTCAGAATACCGCTACACACCGGTCACGTGAGGCCACCAGCCAATCAGCGCGCAGAGCAGCGACGGGACCCCGTAACCGACCTGTGGCACAAAAACGGACACTTCAAACTCAAATTATGAAGCTAAAGTTAAAAAAAAAAGATTATTACCATCCACACAGCCGCATCAGGGTCATTTATCTGCACACAAAAGGCGTCAGAGTCACGCGGTTACAGATGACACGAGAGGGACACATTTAGGGACACAAACCTGAACATACGCTGCGAGCCCGAAAAACAGAGACATGGACGCGTTGTAAATGCGCCAAAGCGCGTCGAGTCGCGCGTTTGCGGACTTTGCCACAACTTCTGCCATTTTGCGCTTTGACAAGTCACCCGCGTCAAATCAGCAGCGAGAAGATGAAGTGCATCCGGTGTGATTGTACAATCAAATCACAAGTAACTTAAGATCTCCTTTGTTTGTTTGTTTCCTCAAGCTTTCACATTGTCCAATCTGCACCAACATGTTTTGTTTTAAATTATAACATGTATAATTGTATTTGATGTAATATGTTCATCACTTCACATAAACACATTAACCCTTCGGGGTCCGGAGCTTTTTTGGCCGTTTTTGGGTACCTTCAATTTTGCCCTGATACACTACATTAAGAAATGTTTACCAGACCAATGTTGGGTATCTTTTTTTCAGCACAACCTCACCTATATGATCAGTTAGTTAGTTTTTCACTTTGACATACTATTTCAACATACTGGACCTAAACACACACAAAAAACACAAAGTCTGTCTGGAAAAATTATGTTTTTTTCATTGTAAAACCCTCAAACATGCTCAACCAAGCATTTAAAAAGGTTCAAACTGAACCACAAGGTGCAAATATGAACATATAAAAGTATTCTTGTGATATATACAAGCAATAAACCACTATTTACAATAAAAAAGTAGGTAAATCCTCAGGCGGTTTTCTATTTGTGCTACTTCTCAAAACAGTTTCTGTCCAAAATGACACAGAGAGCCACATCACAGGCCTTGTACTTCCATGTGAGTGATGTTCAGAAGGAACTCTAAACCAGGTCCAACCCAGGTCTAAGCCAGGACTAAACCAGGACTAAACCAGGTCTAAACCAGGACTAAACCAGGTCTAAATCAGGACTAAACCAGGTCTAAACCAGGTCCAAGCCAGGACTAAACCAGGACTAAACCAGGTCTAAACCAGGTCTAAACCAGGACTAAACCAGGACTAAACCAGGTCTAAACCAGGTCTAAACCAGGACTAAACCAGGACTAAACCAGGTCTAAACCAGGTCTAAACCAGGACTAAACCAGGACTAAAGCAGATCTAAACCAGGTCTAAACTTGATCAACATGAAGTGTGCCCCTCATTTTGCTTCACAACTATATTACTCACAATGAAATACTAAAACTCTCCAAAACTACTCAAAAACAGCATATTTCTCTCGTTCGTTCTTCCTCTTTGACTAATTGTCATGTGACTAATGTTTACATTCATCGTGTGCGTCCTGAAAATCCGGGTTAGCACAAGGCTAACGTTTTTTTCCGTTTCGTTTTATCACAAAAGACGACAAAGTTATTATAAGAAATGTAACGCGCGCAGAAAAGAGCACATATTTTTCCGCAAATTTTTAATGGAATTGAAACGTTCATAACTTTGGTTTTATCTGGTGGATTCGAAAAAAACAAAAACTCAGATGTTGCTACGGGTCTCCACTTCCGTATGACGTCAACGGTAGCCGTCTACGTTGCTTGGTTTTCATGCTACACGGTCCTAAAGCCGACCACGTTTTCACACGCGCGGCGCGGGCGTCGACCCCGAAGGGTTAAACACAATAACTACATGAACACCAAATCAATGAGGGATATTACGCATAGTTACAGCAATATATAATACACACGCACTAAATATATTTTATACAAATGTATATATTTACAAAACAGACTTTTTTTTGTTTTATAACCAAAATAAAATTCCAGGCAACATAGACAGGAAGGGCCTCAGGTCTTCTGGAGTCAGGGGCCACTCCTGCTGAGGACCTTCTGGGAGATATCAGCAACACCACACAGAAGAAGAGAACCTGGACAAGGTCATCACAAGTCCAGCTCTGTCCCAGGCCCTGTCTGCTCTGCAGTGTCGCCCCCTGCAGGTCGCAGGTTATAATCACATGCTATACTGTAATCAAGGGCTAATCAACTTTATTTTCTTAAGGGCCAGATTCTTCGCAGGGCCTCTGGGCCGGCGGTGCACTACTCGCCACGACTAATCTTGAGTCACACAAAATATTCACAACACTATTTCAATAATTTGAGTTAATATAATAAAGGCCGTGGCTGCAGAGCCGCAGCGCAGTCACATAGCCCAGCAGTTTCAGGAGCCGCGGCTAACCTTAACCCTGACCCTAACCCAAAGACCTAAACCTAACCCGGCGCGGTCTAACCCGGCGCGGTCAAATAGCCCAGCAGTTTCAGGAGCCGCGGCACAAAATAACATGGCAGTTTTGCGGCTCTGTAGACACTCCCTACAATAAAATAACTATTGATAGATACGATTTTTGGCTTTCCATGGCTAAAGTAGTGCTAACACAAAATTAAACCAGTAATCAAGATTTTTATTTTAACATGAATAATTGGAAAATGGGTCGTGGGCCGGATTAAATTGCATGGAGGGCCAGATTTGGCCCCTGGACGTTATGTTGAATACTCTAATCATCTCTGGTACAATTCTCCATCTGCTGCACTGTTTACATGGTCATAGACACTTATTGTACATAAGAGTTTTTATCTTATTTTATTTTTTTTGCTCTACCTGCACAGAGTGTAAGATTTAAGTATATTTTAAAAGTGATTTATCTTGTTTTTATTACATGTTTGTTTTTAAACTGTGCGTTGAAACAGTGGAATTTCCCCATTGTGTAATAAACAAAAGTTCTCTTATTTTATGTCAGATAAAAGCATATTTCATGGAGACAAAAAGCTTACAGCACACGTATACTTGACCACAGTATTAGTATCAAAGTGCATTCATTATACGTATACTTGACCACAGTATTAGTATTAAAGTGTATTCAGTACGCGTATACTTAAACACAGTATTAGTATTAAAGTGCATTCATCACACGTGTACTTGACCACAGTATTAGTATTAAAGTGCATTCAGTACACGTGTACTTGACCACAGTATTAGTGTTAAAGTGCATTCAGTACACGTGTACTTGACCACAGTATTAGTGTTAAAGTGCATTCAGTACACGTGTACTTGACCACAGTATTAGTGTTAAAGTGCATTCAGTACACGTGTACTTGACCACAGTATTAGTGTTAAAGTGCATTCAGTACACGTGTACTTAACCACAGTATTAGTATTAAAGTGCATTCATCACACGTGTACTTGACCACAGTATTAGTATTAAAGTGCATTCAGTACACGTGTACTTAACCACAGTATTAGTATTAAAGTGCATTCATCACACGTGTACTTGACCACAGTATTAGTATTAAAGTGCATTCAGTACACGTGTACTTGACCTTAGTATAAGTATTAAAGTGCATTGATAATAACAGCCTGTCATCCGCCGTGCCCGCGCGCGTGTCTGTGCGGAAGTGCGCTCGTCCCGTAGCGGTCGCTGTCAGCTGATCACAGCGTTAGCTCCCGCAGTTAGCTTAGCCCCGCTGCGGCTTGTTTTTGTCCTCGTCCAACGTTTTTAACCTTTAACTTTCCCCCAGACCGAGCCTCGGACACGGTTCAACCCGAGTTCCCTCCTCGTAGCGCGGTCTGCAACGGCTTCAGCCCGCGGTGTTTGGACTCCCGGGCACAGGGGAAGGTGAACAATGGCGTCTCCCAGCGCTAACAACTCCGCCGCGGCCAACAACAGCAGCGGCTGCGGCGGCGGAAGCGGTGGCCCGGGCTCAGCTCAGCTCCTGCACCAGCCTCAGCTCCAGCCGCAGCTCCAGCCGCAGCTCCAGCCTCCGCCGCGGGTCACCACCCTCAGCAGCCTGCAGGGTAAGCGCCAGGGCCGAGCGGGGGAGAGATTCGGGGCAGCGGGGGCTGGGCTGGTTTGGCTCGGGAGGGTCGGGGTTAGCTCCGTTAGCTTTGGGTTAGCTCCGTTAGCTTTGGGGTTAGCAGTGGGAGGCTAACAGCAAAACACTCTGGAGTAGATTAGTCAAGGGGAAAACCGTTTTAAACCCCTAAATATGCACATTTAAACCAGTCTGTCATATAATAGACCCAGATATTATGTCATCAAATTGCAGAATGGAGGCAAAGTTAAATAAACCATAAAACCTTATAGTGTCATCACATATAACGTTCGTTTTTTAGACATAACAAACAGTTTTGCATTTCCATTTCAGTTAGTTTGCTTTTCTGTTACAAAGGATGTGAAAACAATACCATTTCATACCTAAAATTGTAGTTAAGCTTCATATAAACTATTAATGGGTTTCTGCCTCCTGTAATGTGCAACATTTTGAGGATTTTTCCCATTCAAAATAGGTTTTAAATGGTTAAATTTCTTCTAATCTCTGAAACCCATGGATCATTCGTTTTCAAGTACGCAATATATTTGTAGATACAATTATTTCTGTCAGGATTTGTCCTTTAAAGTCTAAATAAACCTAAGGAAAATAATAATAAAGCGTGTTTAAACCAGGCTCTGATGTCACTCGCATGTTAGTGTTTTTCAGTTCCTAAAACCACTTGACCTTTTTGTGATGTTCTGATTAATTCTGTTTTTATACTTTTTATATGTAGTGTTTTCAATTCTTTGGCCACACGTCCAAGTCCTGTCAAGTCATTTGACTACATTACTGAACGATACAGGTCGTGTTGTCGCTAGTTTATGCTTTTTGAAGAACCATTCACAAATATTATAACCGACAGAGAAGTGAGAAGTACATTTCACTATTTACTGTAAAGAGGAAACGGTTTGTTGTCCAAGTCACAACCTCAAATCCTCTGACTAATAAATACAGCCGTGAAGTCATAAATGTAATAATAAAATGCATTTTATTTGCTGCAACTAGTTAATTTGCTGCAAGTTATCAATTAATTGCAACTAATCAATCATAGAAATGGTAGTAATAATAATCGTTAACTGGTCAATACACAGACTCCAAACATGCCGAGAGAAGAGGTTTTATTACGCAGTTTTTAATGAAAACACCCTTTCGTCTGAAAATACTCTCCACCAGGACCACCTCAAATGGATTAACTTTAGCTTAAATGCTAATAATCTCAGGCCTGTTGCGTTGTAAACAACTAATTGATCAATGCAAAGTCAATAATCGATTACCAAATAAATAATCATTAGTTGCAGCCCTACATTTGATTCATGCAGTTCTTTTCAAGACGCTTTACAGAACAACAAATACTGTCACTTTAAAGCAACAATTTCAGCAACAAATAATACAGTAGTTCATAAAAATATATTTTTTAAAGTTGTTCTAAACAAATCATCCAGTGTAATTTTTTTAACACACATCACACAAAGAAAACAATAATTGCAATGTGAACAATGTCAATATTCATGAGAAGAAACTTTTTAAGATAAGATAAGATATTCCTTTATTGTCCCACATGGGGAAATTCCATTGGTGCAACGCAGGTAGATACAGAGGTAGATACAGAAGAACAGATCACTTATAGGAAGTCTGAAAAACACTTTTCTTTACATTTTTTACACCATTGCAGTTTCTTGCCACAGAATAAGAAACGCCAAAATGTCAGAGGGTAATTTGTTGTCGCACATTGAACGTGGCGAGCACACAGCACATTTCTCGACAGACGACCAAAGCGTTTTCCCTCTGTGTGCTCGCCACATTCCAACAGCGCGCATGGAACGCGGCGAGCACACGGCATATTTCTCAGACGACCAAATCGTTTCCTGTGTGTGCTCGCCACGTTCCATGTGCAACAATTGAACGTGGCGCGCACACTGCACATTTCTCACAGCCGACCAAAGCGTTTTTCCTCTGTGTGCTCGCCACATTCCATCAGCGCACATGGAACGTGGCGAGCACACAGCATATTTCTCAGACGATCAAAGCATTTCCTCTGTGTGATGGCGAGCACTCAGCACATTTCTTGTCTTGATTACTTGGCAAAGATTTCCATTTGACTCCAGACATGTGCTATGACTTTCAGAATCCAACACTTGCTGGAGGTGTCAGAGCGAAACGGGTAACTACGACTTCTTTCATTTCCCTCTTCGGTGCTTTCTCTTCACCCTGTGAACTGCAGTTTTAAATATTGTCTTCACTGTTTTGAACTGTTCCTCACAAACCCACGGAACCCTCTTCAGATTTAAGATAAATTTGAGTAGTTTTCTAACCCAGTAAATGATCTGCATGTTGTTTAACTGCAGGGACCCCGTTTTAAACTCGCCGGTGCAGTATTTTTGCAGTAATGTTTTGTACAAATGTGTTCTCTTTTGGTTGATCTGTTTGACTCTCGCTAACCTGTGTTTCTCCCTAACTCCTGACGTGATGCCGAACGGTGAGAAACTACGGTTCAAATTCAGAAAAAATAAAAAAGTGATTTCTGACTGTTGTTTTTGCAGGTTCATTCTTCATCCGTGTTGTTTTTGCATGTTTCCATCGACAGCTCGCGGGCAGAAAATCACAGGGTCACAGTGACATTTCGGGAACAGCCACTTCTACATATTTGAATGGAATATTTTTAAAACTGAATTAATACACTAAATCTCCCACTAGTAATTTCAGTAATTGTGGAAACGTCTAAATAAAATCGGCACCAAATAATTTAATATTTCTGTGAATAGTTTTGCATTGTTTATTAGTTGTAAATGAAGCGTTAAAGCGTCAACTTAAATATTTAAATTTTTAGTCTTTTTATCTGACATTAAAGGACACATTCTGCATTATCTGTACTGTCTTTTAATAACCTTTTAAACTTCACTTTGGCGTTTTAATGTTTTACAACGTACAATAACGTTTGCAGGGAAAACCACACAAGACTTTCTCTCAGTCAGGCGTTCCCTCATCAGGATCTGGTGTTGGCGCTCCATCCACTGGCAGCAGAGGGAATTCATGGGGACGTAAACAAAAGCTAGCTTGCCCTGACATTAATGTAGATAATTTGAGGCTCGGAACGAGTCTATGATGATTTATGGACTTCCAACCACCACAAGATGCCTCCAGATTTCTTGAAACTGAGTGTTTTCCGAGGCTCAGAGAAGATGAGGTAGATGAGGAGAAAACATCCACTTTGCATAATATATGTCCTCTAAATCCCTTACTTTCGCGGCCGTCCAGCCCGAGCTTTTTATTCTATATGAAACAATCAATTCTACCCAAAATGTCACTTTCGCCCTCTGGATTTTTCGCCCTCGTTTGAAAGGCCAGCTTCTCTGATCCACCGAGCCTGATTTTAGCCCCGAGATACTAATTCTAAATTAAAGTTGACTGGAGTAAAAGCTGTGTTTCGTCTCTGTAGGCTTCCAGATAAACCTGTCTGGCGCTCCACCAAGTAAGCGCACGTCTGCTGCCCGCGTGTGAGCTCTGGTTCTGGGGTACAGTGCCCGGGTTTGGCCCCTGTTTGACCTCCACTGACCGGAGAGCGGAGCGAACTGTGGCAAATGCACTCGCATCAGGGACAGAACGCAGTTTACAATCGAAGGAATCAAACCTCTGACACCTTCTTGACATTAGGGATGAAATATTGGATTGCCGTTAGATTTGCAGTTTATTTTTAGTGGTAACATTTGAGAAGAAACCTACGCTGCATTTCAGAACTTTGAGAATTTTCTTGTCCTAAAGCAGCCTTTGCATTTGGTTCTCTGCGACCAATGTTGATTCATCTTCTAGCTCTTTTCGTGTAACATTTTAGCCTAAAATAGCCGGGTTGCAAACCATTCAGTATTAAGTGCGGATTTACTCTAGAGCGCTAAGCGTTGTGGGGCTTTACTCTAGAGCGTTCCGTGTTGAGCGGCCTTACTCTGGAGAGTTCCGTGTTGAGCGGCCTTACTCTAGAGCGTTGTGCCTTACTCTAAAGCGTTCCGTGTTGAGCAGCCTTACTCTAGAGTGCTCCGTGTTGAGCAGCCTTACTCTAGAGTGCTCCGTGTTGAGCGGCCTTACTCTGGAGCGCTCCGTGCCTTACTCTGGAGCGCTCCGTGCCTTACTCTGGAGCGCTCCGTGCCTTACTCTGGAGCGCTCCGTGCCTTACTCTGGAGCGCTCCGTGCCTTACTCTGGAGCGCTCCGTGCCTTACTCTGGAGCGCTCCGTGCCTTACTCTGGAGCGCTCCGTGCCTTACTCTGGAGCGTTCCGTGCCTTACTCTAGAATTTCGACGCTCAGGCTGTGTCGCAGGCCGAACATAACGTAAAACATAAAACTATAAGAAACAAATAGCTTTATATAGCCTACGCTGTTTTGAAGCAATTACTGGATCGATTTAAAAAAAAAAAAAGACATTCCAAAACGTTTGTTCTCATAAACTGGAATGTATTAAGAAAAACAAGTGTAATTTCACCAACACTATGCTTCAGTTTATGTGCATCACAACTTCAGAGTTGATCTACAGTTTTACAGAGATAAACATTTGACTTTATAACAAAATAACCTTCTCAAAATCTAAAAAACCTTTTAAATGTACTAACTAACATTTCCACGTCTGTGTAGTTATCTGTACACCTGAACTGACACACCACTAAACTTCTGCTCTAAAGTGCGCAACGCGCGTCGTTACTCCTCAGCACTTTTCCCTCGGCAGCTCACAGAGCAGTGCAGTAGAGCCGCGTGGGGGAGGGGCGGCCACCGGCGGCATTGTGGGACAAGTAGTTTTAACGATAAAAACTGTAACGGATGTAACTACGGTTCTATGAATCGATTTTTTTAAAAATATATATATATTTTTAAAATTTTTAAGTATAAATTTGAAATATTCGGCGGGCCGGATTAAAACGCCTGGCGGGCCGGATTTGGCCCGCAGGCCTTGTATTTGACACATGTGCACTTGAGCGTTCCGTGCTCCTGAAAGGTCCCAGCAGAGTGAGTGCATTTGCCCCAGACGCTGCGAGGTGTCTGTTCCACTAACATGATTGGACTTCCTCCTGAGTTTGGGTGAAGAGTTGTGGGTTTGACACGTTCACAGCAGTTGGCCTTAAACGCATGATGTGACTCATTGGTCGTTGGTTTGGTGTTTGTTCTGTGGGTCATGACTCGGTGTGAGCTGCATGTGCTGATGGGAATGTTTAAATGTTTAAACTGTTACTTTAGAAATATCTGTGTTAAGCGTCTCAATCTTTAAGGGTTATTCATGCATTTAGCAAGATTTAGACCTGGTTTAGTTCTGGTTTAGTTCTGGATTATTTTATTCATTAGTCCTTGTTTAGTTCTGGTTTAGTCTTGGTTTACTCCTGGTTTAGTCCTGGTTTAGTCTTGGTTTATTTTCGGTTTATTTTCTTTTGTTTTCTATAAAAGGTTTAGACTTTATTCCCAGTTTGGACCTGGTTTTAACCCGGTTTAGTCCAGATTCAGGCCGATGTTTAAAGTGTGTGTGCGTGCCTCTCGGAGGAGGGTTTGTCTTTTGGAGGAGGGTTTTTGTCTTTTGGAGGAGAATTTATGTCTTTAATGTCGTATTATTTCACTTGTTCCTTGTTTTTTCCCCCCAAAGGCAAACGAAAAGCTCTGAAGCTGAACTTTGCGAACCCGTCGATCAAACCCACGACTCGCTTCACACTGAACACAGCCGGACCGCCCTTCCAGAACCCGCACATGTGAGAACCTCAACATCTCACTCTTTTAACCCTCACGCTTCACCTCATGACATCATCTGGTGGCACTCCTGTGTTTTAAAACTCATGACGATCAGTTCAGCTCTAAATCGTTTTCACCCCGATCCAAACGTCTTCTACAAAAATACTTCAGCGGCGGAAGAGGAAGTTATGCTGGTGGTACAACCTCTCGCCTGCTGGTGGCGCTCAAGCCCAATAGAACAATCTGAAAGAGCGGTGCAAGAAACACAGATGCTCAGATGATTTCATGTCGTCAACATAAAGATGTTTTGTCAATTGTAGAGAAAAATAAACCAGAAGTAAAAGTGTGTTTAGTCAGTGAACATGTTCTCACGTGTCAGAGAGTGAAGACCTCCTCCGTCCCACTGGTGATTCTCTGGTGATTCTCTAGTCATTCTCTTGTTGCAGCGAGCGTCTGAGGAGCCACAGCATGGAGTCGTGGGGGAAACTGAAGCTGTCTCCTGACCAGCACTGGGACTTCACTGCGGACGACCTGAAGGACCTGGGCGAGATCGGGCGCGGCGCGTACGGCTCCGTCAACAAGATGGTGCACAAGCACAGCAGCCACATCATGGCGGTCAAGGTGAGCCAGGACGGGTTGGAGCGGGTTCCACATCCTGCAGGGTCGGAGCGGGTTCAGTTCCACATCCTGCAGGGTCGGAGCGGGTTCAGTTCCACATCCTGCAGGGTCGGAGCGGGTTCAGTTCCATATCCTGCAGGGTCGGAGCGGGTTCAGTTCCATATCCTGCAGGGTCGGAGCGGGTTCAGTTCCATATCCTGCAGGGTCGGAGCGGGTTCAGTTCCATATCCTGCAGGGTCGGAGCGGGTTCCACATCCTGGTCTTGAGCCGGCTTTGGTCAGGGCTTTGGTCAGGGCTTTGGTCGGGACTTTGGTCGGGACTTTGGTCGGGACTTTGGTCGGGACTTTGGTCGGGACTTTGGTCAGGGCTTTGGTCAGGGCTTTGCTCGTGGTTAATCGTGTTCTCTTTGTGTTTCAGAGGATCCGGTCGACGGTGGACGAGCGCGAGCAGAAGCAGCTGCTCATGGACTTGGATGTGGTCATGAGGAGCAGCGACTGCCCTTACATTGTGCAGTTCTACGGCGCCCTCTTCAGGGAGGTCAGTGCAGCACACGTCCATGTACCACGGTCATAGTGTGTCTCAGGTTGTTTTCACTGTCGCTCTTTGCATCGTCGCAAAAGAGTCTTCAAACCTGGTCCAGTCCAGGCTCGGTTCTGGTCCAGTCCTGGCTGGGTTCTGGTTCTTGTCTCATGCCGGTCCTCTCCTCCTCAGGGCGACTGCTGGATCTGTATGGAACTCATGGCGATCTCGTTAGACAAATTCTACAAGTTTGTGTACTGTTCTTCAGACGACGTCATCCCAGAGGAGATTCTGGGCAAAATCACGTTAGCGGTGAGTGTGATTATTGATCTTATTTATCTGGACTTGATATGATGGATGTATCAAAGACTAATCACTAAAATAATCATTAGTTTTTACATGTTTTAATCGTGTCTAACTCCTGTTCTTCTGTCACAGACTGTGAAAGCACTGAACCACTTAAAAGAAAGTCTGAAGATCATTCACAGAGGCCAGTTTATTTCTACTCTTTAGTTTGACATAGATGTGACCTTGTGTAGCCCTGGTTTAGGCCTGGTTTAGGCCTGGTTTAGTCCCTGGGTTCCTCCCTGGGTTCCTCCCTGGGTTCCTCCCTGGGTTCCTCCCTGGGTTCCTCCCTGGGTTCAGGCCCTGGTTTAGGCCTGGTTTAGGCCTGGTTTAGGCCTGGTTTAGCTCATACTCTGTCTCCTCCGCAGACATCAAGCCTTCAAACATCCTCTTGGACCGTAAAGGGAACATAAAGCTGTGTGACTTTGGCATCAGTGGACAGCTCGTCGACTCCATCGCCAAAACCAGAGACGCCGGCTGCCGGCCCTACATGGCTGTGAGTGTGGGACATCTGACCTGTAACGATCTGACCTGCAAACATCTGACCTGTAAACATCTGACCTGTAACGATCTAGTCCACTATAGTGAGTGTTATCTGAGCTAAAGCATTGTGTGTGCTCATTAACACTAACACATGAAAACATACAAAAGTAGCTTCATAACAAACACAATGATGAACACACTGATACTTTATTTAGTAAGTATTCGTCAGTCTAACGCTGCCACTAACCAACATTTAATACCAAGTAGTCAAATACTTCTGTCAAAATAACTAATATGACGGTCAGACTTTAAACATGACCTGGAGGCGGGCGTGTTACTCTCCTGTTCTCTTGTCCAGCCCGAGCGGATAGACCCCAGCGCGTCCAGACACGGCTACGACGTCCGCTCAGACGTGTGGAGCCTCGGCATCACTCTGGTCAGAACCGCTCACACGTGTACCCGTCCTCGCTAATCACCCTGCAGCTAAACCCTCTGTGTCCTCCGCAGTACGAGCTGGCCACCGGGCGCTTCCCGTACCCCAAGTGGAACAGCGTGTTTGACCAGCTGACCCAGGTGGTCCGAGGAGACCCCCCTCAGCTCAGCAACTCTGACGAGCGACGCTTCTCCCCAAAGTTCATATCCTTCGTCAACGTGTGGTGAGCTCCAGATTGCTCTATGCAGTTTTTATCTTGATTTTAGTGCGTTTTCAGTGTTAAAATAAGAGCATAATACGTCTTATCCTTATTTTTAGTAAATCAATAAGTGTATTTTCTCACTTCAAATGAGAGAAAAAAAATGCTCCTGCTTTTGATATCAAAAGAAACACAAACTCTGATAAATATAACTTGATGCACTCTTTAATGCTAGATTTGACGAAGCATAGTTATTTTTTACAGTTTACTTTTGGCAACGCCATTCTTTTATTATTAGGCCCGAGTGCCACAAGCTGGCGAGAGGCCTATTAATCTCGTAAGGCCGTGCGAAGCACGGCTGCGAAAGTGCGCACGTAGTGCGCACGAAATCGAGCGCGAAGCGCTCGCCCACTTCCAAACACTCACTAACGCACTCCTTCACTCATGCACGCCCCGTGCATACTAATTAGTAGTAGGAAAATGGAACATTACCGTTGTAAACGGGCGAAGCCCGTGCAAAAGTGCGCACTAAACGAGCACTTTACATTGAGATGACGACCGCGAAGCGGTCGTCATCCCCATATAAAGCACTCATTTGCACTAAGTAGCTCACGAATACGTTCCCCTTCTCTTGCATGTTCCGTGCATATAAGCATGTAATGCAAAAATTGAACATTATTACTGTATAGAGGGCCAAAAACACAAAGTGGGCGGAGCCCACTCAAAATTAACGAAAGTACCCGTCAGTGACCAGGGACCCACACCATGGCTTTCCTACCTATGTATAGTTTATGATATTTGAAAAATGGGAAACATTGTTTTCGCATCGGAATATTATTCTTTCTTCTTTCTTCTTTCTTCTCGGGACCAACCCCCCTATTTTTCACCCAGTGAACATTGACGAAAAGTCACAAAAATGTTCACACCTCTAAAAATCGTTCCTCTCTACATTCTGGCTATTTCCCTTTTCTAAAACAAAAAAAATTGGCGCGTCAGCGCCCCCAAATGTACCAAAAATGCATTGAGAGATGGGAAATGACCCAAAAAAAATCTGATCGTAGAATCATGAAATTTGGCGCCGAGGTAGATGGTGACAAGAGAAGTAAAAAATATTATTACGGCAACGCCGTCCGCCCAACCAAATGTCGGCCATATTGCTTCAAAAATGGCTAAACATGACTTCGGAGTTTTTCCAAACGTCGTACTTTTACGAACTCCTCCCAGGGCGTTGGCCCTAAAAAGCTGAAATTTTGTGAAAATACTACTGAGGAGTGGGACATCAAAAGTTATCCAAATTACATTGATACCTCTCACGGGTCTCTGTGCGGCGAAGCCGCAAACTGTAGCTAGAATTTCAGAAATCTCCCATATTTAAAATTTCTGCCGTTTGCGCAGATAAAGTCCGAATTGCGTCAAATTAGAATCAGTTGTTAAACTCTTTGCCCTAAACCTACTTGAAGTGAAATAAATTCATTTGGCGCCACAGCGCCCCCTACAGATTTTATATGGAGGCTAAATGTTTAGTTTTGCGAAATTATATGAAATTTGACACACAACTCAATTTTGGCATCCCCATCAAAAAAGTCAATGAGACCCATGTCATAATTGTTATGGCGTTGCCGTAACGATGACCGAAACCTTTCATGTTATTCCAATGGGGAAATCGCCAGAACATGTTTACACTTTAGACTTTCACAAACTCCTCCCAGGGCGTTAGACATATTAACCTGAAATTTGGTGAGACTCATCTTCAGGACCATCAAAAGTTATCCACATTTTCATTCAAAGAGTCACGGTGTCTGTGCGGCAAAGCCGCACATTTTGCCAAGAATTCAAAATAAAATAACTTTTTGATGGTAAAACAAAGGGGAGAAGATCTGACAGCGTCACAGATTCAGCAGTAGGCGTAATAAAAGGACAATTGGGGCGCGTTAGCGCCCCCTCCTCTTGCGGCGTGGCGGCGGCGTGGCGAGGGCCGATCATTGCCGCTTGCGGCTATATTTGTGTTGTTGTTGTTGTTATTATTACTACTACATTGTTTTCTCTGAAAGTCAAACTACACATTGGGTGTTCCATGTGTATTGATGTGTAAATGTAAAAAGAGTAAAAGTCTAAAAGAATGTGAGCTGTTGTCTCTCTGCTGGACAAACCTCTGAACTGCATCAGTCTGACATTTCTGTTTTGATTTCTCCAAAGCCTCACGAAGGACGAGTCCAAACGGCCAAAGTACAAGGAGCTCCTGGTGAGTGACTAAACCGGGACTAAACCGGGTCTAAACCCGGACGAGACGTATCAAAGAGAGACTGCGCGGTAACAGTTGCTAACGGTGTTGCTTGTGCTCCTCCTGCAGCGGGACCCGTTCATCCAGATGTATGAGGAGCGAAGTGTGGACGTGGCCGGATACATCTGCAGGATCCTGGACCAGATGCCCTCCTCCCCGGGCTCCCCCGTGTACATGGACTGAGTCTGGCCCCGTCACCGCGCGCCCTCCCTGTAACATAGTCCGTCACCACGGAAACCACCGCCACCACCACGCCCGGTTCGAAACGACCCGAGTTCAGAGCCGAGAGCAGATTTGAGCAGTTCTGACATCTCCACTCGTCCGTTTGTCGGTTCTCGTTTTTAAAGGGCGGATATCGTGCGTCGTTTCCGTGATTCTCCGTTAAACGCTCTGGAGAGCCTTCCGTTTGGCACCTCGCGGGCTCCATCTACTGGCAGCGCAGGGAATTACGTATGTGAGAGAGAAACGTCCGAGACTTTCATCAAACTAGTGCAAACAAAGCTAAATACGACTGGGTGTGTGTTTGATGAGGAACGATGTTTAAAGAGAAATATAGCTTTAAAACGAGGCAAAAATGCATTAAATCGTATCTTGTACAGGTGTTTACGTTGCTAAAATACAATGAAAAACTCATTGTGCGCACGCTTTTCTCTCACACCAGAAAGGTTATGTCATCAGACTCGTTTCACTACAGTTTCTTAACCCGTTAAAATTATCTGTTGGTGATTTTAAGTTTTTTTTTTAGGTTAAGTGTAAGTTAAAGTATATCCTCTGGCAGATCGTTAAATCTCTGTAAAATTTAGTGAAACTTGGCACAAATGTCTTTTAAATCAAACCTCCTCGCATGAAGATGATTTTTGTTTGAGTCGTTTTAACGTCTGCATTTTTTGCAGTGTATAGCTGCGCGACGCTGCAAAAACAGTCTGATTTAACGATTACGGTTAATTAGTCGGGTTTAAATCAAAGAAAATGGATTTTACCAGTCAAATTAAAGCGTTCAGAACTGCTCAAAACCTCATTCTGAATTCAAGTCGTGTAGATTTTTGACATTTTCACAAAGACGGTTAAAAAGAGCGGAATCGGAGTCAAAACGCGCGGCTCAAAGCGGCGTTTGGGTGGAGAATTCCGAGGATTGAAGTCGCCACGGTTCAGGTCTGAGTGCATGAAATCTTTAAAAGTCGTAATGGCGTCCGTGACCTTCCAAAAGCGATGCAGAGGAAGCTTTAGAGTCCGAATCCGCTTCCTTTACGATCGTCTCCGAAACACTCGCTCGCCGAACAGCTCCCACCCACACCCCGCCCCCGGTGACCACCATCATTATTATTATAAAAAGTGTATTTATTGAACCAAAATCCTGATGAATATTTGATCTGGAGGTTTGAAAAGGCCTGACGCTCGTTATATGTGAATGAAATGTTACTGTCTCTGTCAAACGTGAGCGCTCTGTATCTCGGCTCAATAAAGAGAGACGCCAAACCAGGACAGCCTTGTTCTTCTGTCGGGAGTGTTTGTGTGTGTGTGTGTGGCTGGTCCCATCGCCACGGCGCCGACAACACAGAAATGGATAACTTATAAAAACACTCTTTAGAAAAACTCTTATAAAAACCTCTTATACTCTCAATAAAAATAACACTTATTTACAGTTGTTTATATGGACAGAGAATATTGCACCAGGATGATTGACATGTCACAGTATTGCACATGATTATGACAGTAGTGCACACGATTATAACAATGACAGTATTGCAATGAAGGGGTAAATATATTTAAAAAAATACTCTCAAATAATCAGGTAAACTGAAACAATCAAAATAACCTCAAAACAAAATTTAAGTCATTATTTCAATTATAAAGAGATGAGAACTGTGAACTAATTTCCCGATTTTTATTTCCATGCATTTTATTTACATTATTATTGCTAAATAAATTATATTTATATCATAAGTATTATCTATTGTATAGTATAGTTTTATATTGGTACATGTCTCGTATAATGAAATATTTCACCAAATGTGAACTATTGACAGCCAGATCCTGATTCACGCTCTGATTTGACGTTGAATCCAAGATGAGCCAATCACCGATGAGAATTTGTAACGTCATCATTTAATGCCGGAAGTGCCCTCCATGTGACAAAACAACCTCGAAAAGCGCCTCGCAGACAGTAAATTCCGCCGTAAACGAGCTGTTCTTCACCGAAATGCATCCCGTTCGCCGGTTAACGGGACGCTGACGTACACCGAGGCCCGCGTTTAGCATGACAGCGGCGCACAGCACGTTCAGGGCCGTTAGTTTGCTGCTTTTTAGAGACGGAACACCTTTTGCCCACGCGTCGCGCCAGCTTTGCCCTCGTCCCCGCACCGTTGTCCAGCGTTTCCGCGCAATGGCGACGAATAACGGCGGTAACGCGATGAAGAACGGTAACGCGCCGAAGAAGGCCAAGCAGAAGGAGGCTCTGCGCAGGACCAAGGCCAAGCAGAACCGGCAGATGCGCGGCGACGTGCACGGGCCGGCCACGGTGTACGTGCAGGTCGTGGGCTCCGGGAGCAGGGACAACGCAGCGTCACTTTACGTCTTCTCCGAGTTCAACAGGTGCGTGACCTTTTAAAGGGGTAAAGGTGACGCGTGAAACGACCTGGATCTCCTGGACGTCATGAGGGGGTAGTTTGTGAGAGAGGACGCTGTTTGGTTAAAGTCCACTCTGGAAGACAAGAAGTACTTTGAGATCTTAACTGTGTCTCGGATCACGTGACCTGTGGGGTTCCCCAAGGGTCAGTCTGGGGACCTCTTCTGTTTTACCTCTACATGCTGCAGATAGTTCAGCACCAGCAATAATGTGTCCAATCATAATTATGAAGGGTTAGGGTCTCTCCTTGCCTCCTGTCTCCTCGCTCCTTGCCTCCTGTCTCCTCGCTCCTTGTCTCCTCGCTCCTTGCCTCCTCTCTCCTCGCCCTGTCTCCTCTCTCCTCGCCCTGTCTCCTCTCTCCTCGCCCTGTCTCCTCTCTCCTCCCCCTTCTCCTCTCTCCTCGCCTTGTCTCCTCTACTCGTCTCCTCTCTCCTCGCCCTGTATCCTCTCTCCTCGCTCTGTCTCTTTGCCACGTCCAGTTCGACTCATGGACTTTGTTTTTCAGATATTTGTTCAACTGCGGCGAGGGGACTCAGCGGCTGATGCAGGAGCACAAGTGAGTGTCCTGTCGTGTTTTTGATGCCTTTCAAAAGCCGGTGTAACGAGAGGTTTGTGTTTCAGATTAAAAGCGGCTCGTCTCGACAACATCTTCCTCACTCGTCTGAGCTGGGAGAACGTGGGAGGACTTTCAGGTGAGACACAACTGCACCTGAACATTCAGTCATTTAGAATTAGAAAACGTCTAATATTCTCCCTAAACTGAATATTATTAAAAACTATGTCTGGGCGACAGGGTAAAAAATCTCATATTGATTGATCGTGATTTTCAAAACATCACATAACATTAATGAGCAGAAATAATGCATTTAACTTAAAATAGTCACATTTATTCCTCAAGTCTGAACACTTTAACTGGATTAACTGTGTCATTTGAATCGACTGGATCTTCAGTAAAGTTTTCTATAAACTGCGCAGCGCTAATGTTTCCTGCTTTTGTGTGACAGGCATGATCCTGACGCTGAAGGACACTGGAGTTCCCGAGTGCGTTTTGTCCGGACCTCCACAGCTGGTCAGGAAAACATGGAAAATGATTAGCCTATTTTCCAGACATTGAAAACGCATGGAAAATGAGAGTAAAAAGGCTGAATGTCCTGGAAATAATACACTTTGTCCTTGAAACTGTCCATCAGACTCTTATTATTACATGAATAGAGCCTGATATTGACATCACAGTTAAAAGAACAGTTGAATTTGTCAAAAATAAACCTCAAAATACAGTTTATTTCAAACCTTTTTGGGGAGAGGACCCTCCAACCCCCAACATGACATTTTCATTTTTGACATTGACATTTTTAAAGTTATATCACACAATTTATTTCCACATTAGACAAAACACTTTGTCCTTATTTTTGTTATAATGAGTCCAACCTTCAGCACACGCCAACATTCAAATGAGAAAAATTACAATAAATATTTGAGTTCTAAGTTTTATGTTTAAAACTTGGAACTTAGCATCTGTGCTCGATGCGCAGAGCGCTCGATGCGCATCGAGCACCTGCGCGCTCGATGCGCAGAGCGCTTGATGCGCATCTGAGCACCTGCGCGCTCGATGCGCATCTGAGCACCTGCGCGCTCGATGCGCATCTGAGCACCTGCGCGCTCGATGCGCATCTGAGCACCTGCGCGCTCG
>NW_027315757.1:15514001-15544001 GCF_026437365.1 Eucyclogobius newberryi
ACTAACCCTAACCCACAGCCACTAACCCTAACCCACAGACACTAACCCTAACCCACAGCCACTAACCCTAACCCACAGCCACTAACCCTAACCCACAGCCACTAACCCTAACCCACAGCCACTAACCCTAACCCACAGCCACTAACCCTAACCCACAGCCACTAACCCTAACCCACAGCCACTAACCCTAACCCACAGACACTAACCCTAACCCACAGACACTAACCCTAACCCACAGACACTAACCCTAACCCACTAACCCTAACCCACTAACCCTAACCCACTAACCCACAGACACTAACCCTAACCCACAGACACTAACCCTAACCCACAGACACTAACCCTAACCCACAGACCCTAACCCACTGACCCTAACCCTAACCCACTAACCCTAACCCACTAACCCACAGACACTAACCCACAGACACTAACCCACAGACACTAACCCTAACCCACAGACAGTTCAGTTGTTCTAATGTTCATCTAAAACAGACACGTGTTCAGTTGTTCTTATAATATTCTGTGTGACCTGACCACAGCAGGTTTGACACCGATGTCTGAATGTCTCTCCAGTTTCCCTTCATCGACGCAGCATCTGGTCCTGAATGAAAACACCATCACGGTCCACAACGTGCGGAGCCACAAACTGCAGTCTCAGCTCCACATGATCCACCCGGAAGTGTTTCCTCTACTGCAGCGCTTAACGCTCCAGGTGAGGACGCCAGGACGCGAGGACAGAGGGGGGCGCGAGGACAGAGGGGGGCGCGAGGACAGAGGGGGGCGCGAGGACAGAGGGGGGCGCGAGGACAGAGGGGGGCGCGAGGACAGAGGGGGGCGCGAGGACAGAGGGGGGCGCGAGGACAGAGGGGGGCGCGAGGACAGAGGGGGGCGCGAGGACAGAGGGGGGCGCGAGGACAGAGGGGGGCGCGAGGACAGAGGGGGGCGCGAGGGGACAAGGACGCGAGGGGACAAGGACGTGAGGGGACAAGGGGGGGCAAGGACAGAAGGACAAGGGGGGGGGGCAAGGATAGAAGGACACAGAAGGGCATGAGGACAGGAGGGGACGAGGACAAACACTGACCAAACAACTCTTATTTAACTAAACTGTGACCCGTGGATGTTTCAGGAGCCTCAGGCGCTGCACGTCCCTCACGTCAGAGCAGAGTGTTTGCTCAAGTACCAGCTCAGACCAGTGATGGGCTGGCAGAGGTCAGTGTGTGGTCAGTGTGTGGCCCGTGTAAGGGCCGTGTGTGCGTCAGTTTGAGGAGCCTTGCTTCCATTGCAGAAGCATAAACACATTTGGGCCTCCTGAGTAACAGGCAGAGGTCCTGTGTCCTGCAGAGAGATGATCCCCGGCTGTGACGAGGAGCAGTTTGTGCGAGAAGCGTCTGAAGTGCCTCAGTTTCTGCAGGAGGTGGAGAAGAGCAAGAAGCTGTGGTCTAAACAGAACTCGGACACAGGTCAGAGACTGGGACACGGGTCAGGACCTCAGGACTTCAGGGTCTCGGGGCCTCAGGACCTCAGAGTCTACATCATCACTGAACTCTCGTCTTTGCAGATGCAGCGGCTCCGTTTCCAGAGGTGGTGTTTTTAGGGACGGGTTCAGCTCTGCCAATGAAAACCAGGAACGTCAGTGCGACTTTGCTCAACATCAGGTATGAACGAAACTCTTCTTCTCTGGTGGAGCCAAATATCCATATCACAGCGGCTTACTGACTCCACCATCGGCTAGCTGCAGTCTTTAACCTGAGGTCTGCAGGTTAAGATAGTCCTGTGGTCAGTGTGTGAAATAAAAGACTGTTGTTTGTTCCCTGTTCAGCCCGAGTCAGTCTCTGCTGCTGGACTGTGGCGAGGGCACGTTCGGGCAGCTGTGCAGACACTACGGCGACAGTGTGGACCAGGCGCTGTGCAGAATCAGCTCCGTGTTCATCTCGCACATGCACGCCGACCACCACACGGTAATACCAGGAGAAACCCACCGGGACGTCCTGTTCTAGTGCTGAATGTGACCCGTGTTTGTGCCACAGGGGCTGCTCAAGCTGCTGTACCAGAGGGAGCGAGCGCTGGTGAGGACCCACCCTTTAAACCCCTTTTTAACCGAGAGGTGTGGCCTCCAAACGCCAGAGCGTTTTCGAGTGAGATGATTGGACAAGAGAGAACGCAGACTCGGAAGAAAATGAAACCCAAAAGCAGATGAGAACAGAAGGATCGTTCCTCACCAAAACGACTTGATCTCGTCCTTAGGCGCCGTGTTTCCACTGATGCTAACTTATATGTGAAGCCTTAGCAACACAAAGCTAGCAAAGCACGTTAGCATCAGCTGTTTCCTGTTTATGTCCGCACGGCACTCGCTTTGTCAAGAGCCACAATCTGATATTTCCAGGTCATAATGTGTCTGACATGATCCAAAGCCAAAGCATGACATAAAGAGAGGTTCTTTAGCCACGCCCCTCACATGCAGAGAAGTCAAAGAAAGGAGGCGAAACTGTTCCTGTGCACGCTAGCTTTAGCCACGCCCCTCACATGCAGAGAAGTCAAAGAAATTAGGCAAAACTGTTCCTGTACACGCTTGCTTTAGCTGAACATGCCCATCTGTTCTTCCCTCTGAACGCGCCCGTCTGTGCTTCCCTCTGAACGCGCCCGTCTGTGCTTCCCTCTGAACGCGCCCGTCTGTGCTTCCCTCTGAACGAGCCCGTCTGCCCCTCTTGAACGCACCCGTCTGCGCTTCCCTCTGAACGCGCCCGTCTGTGCTTCCCTCTGAACGCGCCCGTCTGTGCTTCCCTCTGAACGCGCCCGTCTGCCCCTCTTGAACGCACCCGTCTGCGCTTCCCTCTGAACGCGCCCGTCTGTGCTTCCCTCTGAACGCGCCCGTCTGCGCCTCTTGAACGCACCCGTCTGCCTGCGCTTCCCTCTGAACGCGCCCGTCTGCGCTTCCCTCTGAACGCGCCCGTCTGTGCTTCCCTCTGAACGCGCCCGTCTGTGCTTCCCTCTGAACGCGCCCGTCTGTGCTTCCCTCTGAACGCGCCCGTCTGTGCTTCCCTCTGAACGCGCCCGTCTGCGCCTCTTGAACGCACCCGTCTGCCTGCGCTTCCCTCTGAACGCGCCCGTCTGTGCTTCCCTCTGAACGCGCCCGTCTGCCCCTCTTGAACGCGCCCGTCTGTGCTTCCCTCTGAACGCGCCCGTCTGTGCTTCCCTCTGAACGCACCCGTCTGTGCTTCCCTCTGAACGCACCTGTCTGTGCTTCCCTCTGAACGCGCCCGTCTGTGCTTCCCTCTGAACACGTCTGTCTGTGCTGTTCTCTGCAGGCGTCGCTGGGTAAAGACTTCTCTCCAGTGTTCCTGATTGGCCCGAGTCACATGATGTCGTGGCTGAACCAGTATCACGAGGCGTGTGAGGACGTCCTCCGACACGTCAAGTCAGTGCAAGCAACACAACTAAATATTATAGTGTTTATTTATTTTATTTATTATAGAGATATTCATTTGTGTCACTATTGCTCACTTCCATCTTAAAGTCCATCTGAAAGTTCTGTTTTTCCAATCTGAGTTTAAAATGACAGGAAGTGGAGCTGAGTCCCTCTGTGATGTCATCAGTGTGCGACAGAAACAGTTTAAACCATGGTTGGACTAAATAAAGGTGTTTTATGGTATTATTGTGTGTCAGATCAGAACTGTTGTGTCGTTTATGTGGAGTTTGGCTCTTGTTTACAGTCTGGTTGCTAGGTAACAGCTGTGACGTCATAATTGTGCTCGTGTCCAACCAGGATGTACAATTATATAAACCTGGGACAAATGTTTAGTCAAATCTGAAATATAATTGTGTTAAGTTTTTGGTAAACGTGTCGTCTAAACTGTCATAAAGACTTTATTAATGTTTTAAAATAAACACTGTGATGTTTTCTTCAGCTTCATCCCAAACCGGAGCTTGTGTGCGGACGCCACAGGGACCAGACCCCGGACCCAGAGCCTCATCCAGGCCCTGCTCAAGAGGAACGGTCTGGACAAGGTCTCACAGAAGCCCCTCCTCCGTCACATTGAACGCCGCCGCAGACGATCAACGACGGTCTCTTGTGTTGTCGTTTCAGTTCGAGGCGTGTCTGGTGCGTCACTGTAAGAACGCCTTCGCCTGCGCGCTCACCCACAGCTCCGGCTGGAAACTGTCCTTCTCCGGAGACACCATGCCCTGCGACGCCCTGGTCAACATCGGTCAGTGACGCTCTCCTCTCTGCCCCGCCCCCCTACAGGTCAGAGGGACGTGACGCGCTCTAAACATCGCTCCTTCATCGTGTCGGGAGTTGTGTTTTGCTTCATTCGCCCTCATTTTCATTCGCGCTCGTTTCGTTCGTCCTGTTTACGAGCCTCACGGAAACACTCGGCTTCAATTTTCCCTGATTTGCGACGTCACATGTACGTTTTTTTAAGTCCATAAATCATCACCGACTCGTTCTGAGCATTTCTGACTCAAATCACCTTCATTAGCATCTCGGGGCAAGCTAGCTTTTGTTTATTTCACCCATGTAATTCCCTCTGCTGCCAGTAGGAGGAGACACAAAAGTTAATTATTGGTGTAGGGAAAAGCCACAATTTGTTTTTTGTAAACCTTTTTTTTTTTTTTTTTAGTTCTAAAACATAATATGCCAAAGTAAAGTTGCTCAAGAGCAAGTTTAAAGGGCAAGAACAAGTTTAAAGGGCAAGAACAATCTTTAACATAATATTTGTCCTTTAAAGTCCATATGACATCATTATATTTCAGATTTAACCTAACATTTTGCCCGTTGTCCCAGTTTGACCGTTTGTGTAAAGTTTATAATTGTACTTCCTGGTTGGACACGAGCACAATTATGACATAGAGGTGATGTCACAGCTGTTACCTAGCAACCAGACTGTAAACAAGAGCCAAATAAAACACACCATAAAACACCTTTATTTAGTCCAACCATGGTTTAAACCAGGCATGTCAAACTCATTTGGGTCGCGGGCTGAACATAACGTAAAAGATAAAACTATTAAAAATATAAGAAATAAATAGCTTTATGTAGCCTACGCTGTTTTGAAGCAATTACTGGATCGATTAAAAAAAATTACAAAACGTTTGTAGAAAAACAAGTGTAATTTCACCAACACTGTGCTTCAGTTTATGTGCATCACAACTTCAGAGTTGATCTACAGTTCTACACAGAGATAAACATTTGACTTTATAACAACATAAACTTCTCAAGATCTAAAAAAACGTTTAAATGTACTAACTAACATTTCCACATCTGTGTAGTTCTCTGCACACCTGAACTGACACACCACTAAACTTCTGCTCAAAAGTGCTTAAAGTGCACTTCTCCCTTGGCAGCTCACACAGCAGTGCAGCAGAGCCCTGTGGGGGAGGGGCTGCCACCTGCGGCATTGTGGGACGCGTAGTTTTAGCGATTAAAAAACGGTTATGGATGTAACTACGGTTCTATGAATCATGTTTTTAATTTAGATTTTAGATTTTTTTTAATATATATAAATTTGAAATGTTCGGTGGGCCAGATTTGGGGCCAGACTACTTCCTGTCATTTTAAACTTTTGTTGTGTTGAACTGATGTTTGTTTCCAGGGCGAGACTCAACGTTGCTGATCCACGAGGCGACACTAGAGGACGCTCTGGAGGAGGAGGCGGTGGAGAAGAGACACAGGTGAACCTCCACGTTTTTAAAGATGAGATGAGAAGCAAGTTTGAGCTGGTTGTGGCGTTGTTCCCGCAGCACCACGTCGCAGGCCATCGGCATCGGCATGAAAATGAACGCTCGCTTCATCGTCCTCAACCACTTCAGCCAAAGATACGCCAAGATCCCAGTGTTCAGCGCCGACTTCAGCGAGCGCGTGGGGATCTCCTTCGACCACATGAAGGTAACGCACGCGGAGCCGAGGCTCCTCCCACAGCTCCTGGAGTTTAGACTGAGGCGGAGCAGGTCAGAAGTGTCACAGGTCAAAGCCACAAACCACTCTATCAAAGACGGTGAGGAGAAGATTCTGAGCAGGAGAAAAGATGGATTGAAAGAGTTAAAGAGAGAGAGAGAATCCGTCCTTAAATGGACTCTCTCACTCACTATTGTATATGACATTCCGGTCGTATACAATAGTGTCCTGAAACCCTGGAGAGGTCGATGCCCAGGGCATTCTGATGCTAATGAGTTACACAGTGAGGAGGGAGAGTGAGCCAGGCACAATAGGAGGCTGATGGCCCATTAAAGGACTGATCAGAAACAAAGAGGTTTAGTTTCTGGTGAAACCAAAAACACCCTTTATCAGGAGATCCCGCCCAGTGGGCAGGGCCTACTCAGAGGAGGATAAATATCTGAGTTCCCGGTCTTGCAGATTGAGAATGACTCTTGGATGAGAGATGAGTCCAGATGATACAACTGAATCTGTTTCTACAACGTGAGATTAATGTGACCAGTTTGTGGAGCTTAAACCAAACTAAGAATGAGAAGGACAAATGTTTGTGGAGTTAGATTTTGGAGAGCCATAGTTTCTTGCCCTCCATCCTCAAACACACAACGTAAAAGTGAATTATTGGTGGAAGGAAGTTCTCAGTTTGGAGGTTTTGCCCAAAAACGGCTGGAATTGACCACAAACCTGTGGATCTGACCGCTCCACCACGTCACTGTCCAGAGCAGGACCTTCAGATCAGAGGACAGTTAATCAGACGTTTGTAAAAGTGCAAATACTCATTACTGTCGGGGTTGTAGTAGTAACTTTCTTCTCCTTTTAAGCTGCTGTGAACACTTGTTTCCTCAGGTCCGATTCCGAGACCTGCAGCTGCTTCCTGCTCTCACTCCAGCTCTGAAGACTCTGTTTGCAGAAGATCTGAGTGAGATGGAAGAGGAGCGAGAGAGACGAGAGCTGAGGAACCCCAGAACGCCTGAGACCGTCCCCGAGCGAGGGGCCGAGACCGCCCCCGAGCGAGGGGCCGAGACCGCCCCCGAGCAAGGGGCCGAGACCGCCGCCCCCAAACGGGGGGCCGAGACCTCCACGGCCGACGCTCACAACAAGAGGCTCAAGAGCAGCTGAAGTCTGGAGCTCGGGCGGGGCTGGGGCTCGGGCATATTTTAGTTGTATTCAAAGTGACTCTTTTCTTTGACTGATGGATGTGGCGTTTGGACAGTTTACTCTGAACATTAAACGGTCACATGACATTTCACAATCATTTCATTATTTAAAGATCGTCTGGCGTTTGTCGCTTATCGGCATAATTTTACTGATCAATGTCAGAGTGTTCCTCACAAACATCTCCAGAGACACTTTCTGATGACATCATAAACTCTTAAGTTATCTACACCAAAAAACAAAATACGTTGTAATTCCTCATTTGTCCAGGAGGGTTCCATCGCATCATCTGGACACTTGGATAAAACTCACCCAAGAGTCATCCTTACCCTGTGTAAGCCCTGCCTACAGGGAGGAGCCTCCTTTCCTGTTTATCTATTTGTTTGCAGTTTCAAGTTTCCCTATAAACTAATCTTTGTTACCCTAACAGTAGAGCACAAGGCAATTGAAAGTGCTTCACACAACTTTTTCCTCTTTCTTTCTGGCGTTTGCTGCCGGTCCAAGGACGCAGTAAAAGGAGGTAAATCTGTCATGTGACCTAGAGGGGACAGAGCCGTCCATCACTCGCTCGTCCCTCGTTCACCACTTAAACTCTCACAAGACGAGACGCTTCACCGCTCTGAGCCGCCGGAGGGGTCGAAACGTTTCACCGCTCTGAGCCGCAGGAGGATTCGAGACGTTTGCTCTTCACACAAACACACATGACACTTATGTTCACATGAGCCCCACCCACTCTCATCCATGTAAACGCTGTCACCTTTGATCAATTACAGGTGTTTTTGTTGCCCAAAACACCTCCAATAATGGTCTGTGGCTTGGCCTGATGGCGCCACCTGCTGGTCTCTGTGGGAATAGATGATGAATAAAGCCAAACTGTGGGACATGGACTAAACTAACATTTCATGGACAAGCAGGTGGCGCTCTCCTACAGAGAAGTTACATTTGCATTTTTTATTTGAATAACTCAACTCCACACAATATTTAAATTTGTTTCATAACATTTTTTAAAAGATATTTTAATAAAACATGCAAAAATACCTCAACTGGAAACTAATTTAACATGAAAAATAAACCATCTTTCTTTAATTAAACACAAATGATACAAAGCGTTTAAATGGACAGATATAATTTTAATATTACATTTATACATAACAGTCTATATACAGTTTATAACAACGTTCCAGAGAAAGACACTTCATTTGAATAATTATAATACAAACTGCATCTCATTTGCATATTCAAGCGATGGTACTAAACTTACTCATATTGATGTCATTCACAGTTAAACGACTGGTTTGGCCGCGGTCACAGAATAACAGTCTTAAATATACGAGTTTATAACGGACATTATTATAGTGTCAAACATAGACTCTGGTTATAAAATATGCATCTGCTGCTGTGGAAGACTTAAGGGGACATTAAAGGGGAAGTGTGACTGTAACAACAGGAAGTGTGACGGCCTTTGACAGACTTTAACTTCTCAAATTTAAAACGGCACAACAATCTACTCTTCCTTTTCTATTTTCATTCATAAACAACAGACACAATTTATTATAATTTAGGCTTTAAACTAAAAATGATCAAACATAACTCTTGAGAATTCATCTGGTTTGATTCCGACTGCTGTGATTGGTCTGAACCTCCAGTGGTGCTGAGACTGGACCAATCACAGAACAGCATTGTTGTTTGGGCGGAGCCAAAGCTGAACCCTCCAAAAAAAAAAAAAAATGTAAACGCGCTCACAACTGAGTTTAACAAAACGTATTATTTATGAATATTTATAATACATATTTATAATGAATATTTAAAAACTCATTTAAGATTTACACGTTTGTGATGTCACCAAACAAACGATCCCATTGGCCGACGTTTTGTTTATCAATACTCATCATTAACTTTTAAAACCATTTCAAAGTGTGGATTCATGAGTTATGATCAAACTATTCAGCTCTGTGTTTAACCCTCCCTCTGCTGTTCATAATAGTAAAACTGCCCCTTTAAGTTCCCCTTTAATCCCCCCTGTCACTCCTCAGCACTGCTCCTCCCCGAGAGAGTCCGTGTTCTCCATGTCCACCGGGGGGCGCTGTGCTCTGGCTTTCCCCCGGCTCGCGGCACTGTGGGCGGCGGCTAACAGCGGAGGGCTGTAGACCTCCACGGCGCCGGAGATGGACTGCAGGGGGCGCTCTCTGAAGTAGTGGTAGGCCTCGGGGTCCAGGTACGCGTGCTCCTCCCTCAGGCCCTGCTCGAACAGCTTACGCTTGTGCCGGAACTCGATGACCGTTTTGGTGTAGGAGTTCAGCGTGGTGACGGAGGCGGCCATGCAGCAGGTGAACGACGCCCACGCCAAGCTGTGGGGTAACAAAGAAGATGCAAAACTGTGGGGTAACAAATAAGATGGCAAACTGTGAAGTAACCAACAAGACGCCAAAATGTGGGGTAACAAAGAGGATGCCAAAATGTGGAGTAACAAACAAGATGCCAAAATGTGGAGTAACAAACAAGATGCCAAAATGTGGAGTAACAAACAAGATGCCAAAATGTGGAGTAACAAACAAGATGCCAAACTAAGACGCCAAACTGTGAAGTAACAAACAAGATGCCAAACTGTGGAGTAACAAACAAGATGCCAAAATGTGGAGTAACAAACAAGATGCCAAACTAAGACGCCAAACTGTGAAGTAACAAACAAGATGCCAAACTGTGGAGTAACAAACAAGATGGCAAACTGTGGAGTAACAAACAAGATGGCAAACTGTGGGGTAACAAATAAGATGGCAAACTGTGGGGTAACAAATAAGATGCCAAACTAAGACGCCAAACTGTGAAGTAACAAACAAGATGCCAAACTGTGAAGTAACAAACAAGATGCCAAACTGTGGAGTAACAAACAAGATGGCAAACTGTGGGGTAACAAATAAGATGGCAAACTGTGGGGTAACAAATAAGATGCCAAACTAAGACGCCAAACTGTGAAGTAACAAACAAGATGGCAAACTGTGGGGTAACAAATAAGATGGTAAACTGTGGGTAACAAATAAGATGCCAAACTGTTGGGTAACAAATAAGACAGCAAACTGTAAAGTGACAAACAAGTTATATATGATATCATTTTCACTCTGACAACCACAAGAGGGCGCTCTAGGCTCTAAGCGACGCGGAAGAAGAATCTGCACTTCCTCTTCCTCTGGAGTTTGTGGAGTTGTTTAGAAGTGACACAGAGGAAGAACCAGCAGCGGCTGGTCCATTAAGGGCGCTGGGGCGCCGCCCCCCCTGTCAATCTGCCAACTACGTAAATGTTTTTGTGTCTAAAAACCATATAATTTATTCGTAAATATCTTATATTCGTATTAGTGTAAATGTGTAAAATAATAATATATATATATATAAATAGATATAGATGTATACTTTGTTTGCGCGCCGCGTGCACTGCTGCGTGGCGCAGCCTGCGTCACTTTTCTACGTTCCCGTGGGGGGGTTTGAAAAGCGCCCCAGAGCCCCATAGAAAAGCAATGGGGATTTTTAGCCAATCAAATCACAATCAAAAGTGACTACGTCACTATGGTTTTCTCCGTAGGAAAATAGCGACTGTGGGGCGCTCCAGAAAGCGCCCTTTTAAACGTAGTATTTACGCCATGGAGCTACGCTTTTTACGCTAGAGTCACAGACATGTGCGCGCGCCTACGCGGAAGTGCCACACGCGCCGTGTTTCAGTGTTTACGTCTTAAAACTGCATCTACAGACGTCTGTGACAAAAGGTACGTCCAAAACGACTCAGAATGAGCTGCTCAACTGTTTGCTGGTTTTATTTGAGTTGAAAGTGGCTGATTTCGTATCAATCCGAGCCGAGACATGTGATCTGTCAAACTCCGTTACCAGGACAACAAACACAGCATTAAGTATTGCTTAACTTCTATTGATAAGAATACGCTTTTGTTATTAGAAAACCTATGAAAGAAAGCCATAAATGACAACTTTCCACACAGCAATAATGTCTGTGATAATTAAATATAAAAATGTAAAATGTTACACATGTAGGTCAGGGTAACTAATGCCACTTTTTGTATTTTTTGTGTTTTTTGTTTGTGTTTTTATTTCCTCTTTATGTAGTAATTGCTACTCTGCACTATAAGTGACAGTATCACTGAGATTTTTGATTTGCTCTTTTGGAGTGGAAATAAAGAGTGTTTACTTAATTAATTCAGTTTTAAATGTGTATTTAAGATATGTATTCATACAGTCAATGTTAATAATTTCAATTTTGGACATTTAAAAAAACAAAAACACGGTCATGTCAAATAGCGCCCCCTATAATTTGTACCACCAGCCGCCACTGGGAAGAAGAATTCAATGGATTTAGTGATTTGGGGTAAAACTGATGCTTTGGTAAACTTGTTAGCATGTTCTTTATGCTATAGTTTTCTGAATAACTGTTCATATGTTACGTTAACATACCAGACACTTACCACAGTTCTGTCTGTGCCTCATGTAGCTGAAGGTGTTAGCGTTAGCATACGTACACCTATTCACCATGTTCTCTCATCTGTTATTATTTTAAACTGCATTTCAAGATGAAATGTTCTTAGTCTTGGATTTTATCAAATACATTTCCCCCAAAAAATGTGACTTATACTTATACTCCAGTGCCACTTATACTCTGGAAAATACGGTAACACATTTTTAAAGGACAAATATGATGTGTTATTTGTATTATTTTTGGCTTTAAACATGTTAAACATAGTAATAGTAAATGTCGTAGGCGAGTGTGGTGCGTTCACTGACCAGAAGGACCATCCGTAATCCCAGCTGTGGGGCCTCCAGTCCTCGGGGCCCAGACTCACAGTGATCTGAAACACCTGAGTGTACATCATGTGAGCCACCATCCCCAGGAGCCCTGAAGAGAGAAGAGACGTGAACCAGGGGCCCTGAAGAGAGAAGAGACGTGAACCAGGGGCCCTGAAGAGAGAAGAGACGTGAACCAGGGGCCCTGAAGAGAGACGTGAACCAGGGGCCCTGAAGAGAGAAGAGACGTGAACCAGGGGCCCTGAAGAGAGAAGAGACGTGAACCAGGGGCCCTGAAGAGAGAAGAGACGTGAACCAGGGGCCCTGAAGAGAGAAGAGACGTGAACCAGGGGCCCTGAAGAGAGAAGAGACGTGAACCAGGGGCCCTGAAGAGAGACGTGAACCAGGGGCCCTGAAGAGAGAAGAGACGTGAACCAGGGGCCCTGAAGAGAGAAGAGACGTGAACCAGGGGCCCCGAAGAGAGAAGAGATGTGAACCAGGGGCCCCGAAGAGAAGAGATGCTGGAGAAAGTTGTTTTGCATCCACTGGTCCATATTCACCTGCCGACAGTGAAACATAGATCTGACTCGTATCATCTGACCTAACGGCAGCATGTAGAGGTGGAACAGAAGGGGACCTGAGACACAAAGTACTTCCTGTCTTCCAGATAGGACCAGATAATAAAACCAACACATTTTTGGATCTAAAATGTCAAAGGAAGTTAAACGTGGCTCTGGCCATTTTTCAAATTTAAATCAATCAAATATGTGAAATGTTGAAAATGGCTTTTTTTCTATATAGAGACATTTTAATTTTAAAATGTATCTGAGTAAACTACAGGTCAAGGTTCAAATTAACATCTTTTTTTCTCCTGCAGCGTCTGAAAACTGTTTTAGATTTGTATAAATAATAAAGAAGTTTCAGGTCCACATTTCAACCTTTATTTGGTTAAAGAAAATCCTTCTTAAATGGACTCGAGACTCAGACTTGTCTAATTATGAGTTTGATTATTTGAACAAAGCAGTTTAATCTTTTTCAATGTATTATTTGATTAATTACAAGTATGTTTAAAGGTTATCGATGTTATAAAGTCTATGAGCGAACAACGAGACTTCACGGCTTTAAAACCTGGATTCTGTTTTGTCTTTAACGTCTCATAAATCTGTTTTTATGATTTATATGTCACATTTTCCCTTTGCCTCAGGTCTCGATCTTTTACCTGGTTAAATAAAATGTGAATAAATAAAGACAATTAAAAGAACACAAGTGCTAATTACAGAAACAACACAAATCTATGTAAAAATCTTTCCGTTCTGACAGTGATTAATCAGCGTTGAATTCTGTTCATAACTTATGACTATAAATCCATCATTCTCGTCATCCATGAAAAACACAACAAATCATGGTTTAAACGGCGACAGACGGAGCAAGCATGGAGGAAACAAACAACTGCTAGAACTGTCTATGAAGCATTATGTAAAGGGAGAGAAGGGTCTTAAAAACTATAACATGTTCACAAACTCAAAGGGATTATGGAAAAATGATTAATTTCCAAACAAAAAAGTTCTAATCAGCAGTTAATTGTAGATAATAGTCTTCTGTGCGTCCTCTGTGTTCTTTAGTCCATCGTTTGGTCTGTATGCGATTTGTCTGTTTGGAGCAGTACACGAGCTGACCACTGGGGGCAGTAGTGATCACAGCAGAGGAAGCTCAACTAGAAGAAGCTTCACTCGCCACGTTTTCTTGGCTCTTTCCAAACTATTATGACGTAACGACGGCAGCGTTTGTCTTGTTGCACTTTTTTTGTCCCGTTTTGGTTCATTCTGGTCACTTACCAGAACACAGGACCATTAAAGCTCTTTATGCCACAGATGGACTCTTCTGGTCAGCGGAGAACGAGGGAAAAGTCTCAAATCAGCTCTAAAGTCGATGGATTTGTTTGAAATCATGTCAGTGTCAATCAGTTTTAAATCATGTGACCAACGAGTCACATGATCGATTCCCTGGACGGCCTGAAAACCACTTTTTAGAACTTTTACTATTTTCTCTGGAATAAGAGGAATAGAAAGACCGACAAACAAGATAGAACCAGAGAAAAAACTAATTCTGTGGAGTTTAAAATAAGAGCTTAAAATAATAGTAGAAAAAGCTTCAGTTGTAGTCATCTGGACTCAGTTAGAAAAAATAGACGTTTCGACTCTCATCCAAGAGTCATTGTCAATAAAAGAATTTAGATCGAGAACTCCGATATTAATACTGTTCTGTGGTAAGACCCGCCCATTGGGAGGAGCCTTCCTGAAGTAGAAAGAGTTGTTTGTTTCAACAGAAACTCCCCCCTTGTATCTACCGAGCTAGCCTATTCAGAATTTTAATGGGCTATTAGAAACCTCTTTGTCTTTGTGAGACCCTGGCTCAACCACCCTGAGTACCTGATTAGCATCTAAATGTCCTGGTCCTGGTCCTCTACCTTTCCAGGGGTTCAGTAACCCATTATAGATACCAGGAAGATTGAATCTTAGCCCTCCATTTCTGTTTAAAGAAGGTCTTTCCTTTTTAACAAAAATAGCTTCCTTGACTCCTCTTTCAAACCATCTTTTCTCCCTGCTTAAAACCTTCACCTCACCGTCTTCAAACGAGTGATTAGAGGCTTCAAGATGGAGATGCACGGCACTCTGAGGTCCTGAACTAGTATTTCTTCTGTGCTGATAAAGCCTCTTGTGTAGAGGCTGTTTTGTCTCACCTATGTACCGTTCTTTACAGCTTTCTTCACTGCATTGGATCGAATAAACTACATTGCTCTGTTTTTGGGTCGGCAACTTGTCCTTAGGATGAACCAGTTTTTGTCTTAAAGTGTTTCCTGGTTTAAAATAAACAGGGACTTCGTGTTGTCAAAAAATTCTCTGCAGTTTTTCCGAATTTTTTCGAATAGGCTAGCTCGGTAGATACATATAAAATAGCTCCATAGCTCCATATAAAATAGCTCCATATAAAATCCATATAAAATAGCTCCATATAAAATCTATAGGGGGCGCTGTCGCGCCAAATGAATTTATTTCACTTCAAGTAGGTTTAGGGCAAAGAGTTTAACAACTGATTCTAATTTGACGCAATTCGGACTTTATCTGCGCAAACGGCAGAAATTTTAAATATGGGAGATTTCTGAAATTCTAGCTACAGTTTGCGGCTTCGCCGCACAGAGACCGTGAGAGGTATCAATGTAATTTGGATAACTTTTGATGTCCCACTCCTCAGTAGCATTTTCACCAAATTTCAGCTTTTTAGGGCCAACGCCCTGGGAGGAGTTCGTAAAAGTACGACGTTTGGAAAAACTCCGAAGTCATGTTTAGCCATTTTTGAAGCAATATGGCCGACATTTGGTTGGGCGGACGGCGTTGCCGTAATAATTCTTTTTTACTTCTCTTGTCACCATCTACCTCTGCGCCAAATTTCATGATTCTACGATCAGATTTTTTTTGGGTCATTTCCCATCTCTCAATACATTTTTGGTACATTTGGGGGCGCTGACGCGCCAATTTTTTTTGTTTTAGAAAAGGGAAATAGCCAGAATGTAGAGAGGCACGATTTTTAGAGGTGTGAACATTTTTGTGACTTTTCGTCAATGTTCACTGGGTGAAAAATAGGGGGGTTGGTCCCGAGAAGAAGAAGAAGAAGAAGAATTAAAGCCGCAAGCGGCATCCAACGGCCCTCGCGGGCCGCCGGCCTTCCGACTCTGCGCTTTCGACTTGATAAAGATGGCGCCCTTATTGTGTGTTGAATAAAAAAAGAACTTGACAGACGGCGACACATTGGACATGGCCAATCCAGTGCAAATGAACACAAGTGTCAGTCAAATTTGCTGCGCCGCCGCACAGAGACCGTAGCACTTGGAATAAAAATATGGATAACTTTTGATGCCCCGCTTGTGTAGATGATTTTTCCCAAAGTAAAGCTTGATCGAGCTATTGCCCACGGAGGAGTTTGTTAAAGTGTGAAGCGTAAATGTGAACATTTCAAGGATTTGGCGTTTTTCCCATTTGTGACAGTATATTTGCAGCTCCACGGCACAGAGACCGTACCACTTAAAATCAAAATATGGATAACTTTTGATGCCCCGTTTGTGTAGATGATTTTCCCCAAATATGAGCTTGATCGGACAATCGGCCTAGGAGGAGTTTGTTAAAGTGTGAAGCGTAAAAATGTGGTGATTTGAGCGATTCTACGATTTTCCCATAAGGATAACATGGGATGTTTCTGTCAACGCTACGGTTACGCCGTACAAAATATGACTTTGGCTCTCATACTTTTATGATCAGGATGGCAAATTAGAATTTTGTTCAAAATATCATGTCATTTGGAAAAACTCTATTGTTTATAGGCCACTCTGAAGGCCAAATAGTCAGAATTCTGGGAAACGTTTGCGGCTCCGTCGCACAAAGACCGTAAAAGTTATCCTTAAAATTTGGATAACTTTAGATACACCACTTGTCTAGAGGACGTACACCGATTTTGAGGTTGGTGGGCAAAACGCACTAGGAGGACTTCGTTAAAGTGTAAAACATAAAAATGTGGTAATTTGAGAGATTTTGTGGTTTTCCTATAGGGATAACATGGGAGGTTTCTGTCATCGCTACGACTACGGCGTAAAAATTTAGGCATTTTTGTGATTGGCTTTTGTGATCGGGACGGCAAAATAGAATTTTGGGTAAAGTTTAGACAATTTTGGTAAAACTAATTTTTGACCTTCAATGTTAATTTAAAGGTCACTCTGTAGGGGGCGCTATCACTGCCATTTCAATTTTGTCAGCCTAAACTGGTCCAAACTAGAAAGTTTAACAACTGATTCAAATTTGGTCCTAATCGGACTGGTTTTGATCAAATGGGAGCAATTTTTAGACCTGCAATATTCCAAAATAAGTTGTCCAACTTTGCGGCTGCGCCGCACACAGACCGTAAAAGGTATCTCAAAAAATTGAATAACTTTAGATGCCCCACTTGTCCAGAGGACGTACGCCGATTTTGAAGTCGGTGGGCAAAACGCCCTAGGAGGAGTTCGTCAAAGTTTGACGTAAACAAAATGGCTAACTCAGCTTGTTTTCATTTTCAAAGGAAGATGGCGGCCATAGGGTAAGTTTGGGGGCGTGGCCACAATGATTTTTTTTGTTTATCCTCACGAGAGGAATGCATGTCCCGAATTTCGTAGCTTTACGCCAAAGTTGACCTCGGGGCGTCTCCCATAGGCGCAATGTATTTTGACTCTTGTCGGTGGCGCTGTCGCGCCATTTTTTAACGAAAAAAAAAATGGCCCAGAAAAAATCAAATTTTTCGCCGATTCTGAATTTTGGGCAAAGTTTGGTGAGTTTTTGAGCATGTTCAGGGGGTCAAATTAGAGCTCAAAAAGCAGAAGAACAAGAAAAATAATTAAAGCCGCAAGCGGCATCCAACGGCCCTCGCGGGCCGCCGGCCTTCCGACTCTGCTCTCTGCATTTTACAGAGATGGCGCTAACGCAATTATCTAAGAACTAAGACAGTGACACATTGGACATGTGGACAACCAGTGCAAATGAACACAAATGTCGGTCAAATATGCAGCTCCAGCGCACAGAGACCGTGACACTTGGAATAAAAATATGGATAACTTTTGATGCTCCGCTTGTGTAGATTATTTTCCCCAAATATGAGCTTGATCGAGCTATTGCCCACAGAGGAGTTCATTAAAGTGTGAAGCATAAATGTGAACATTTCAAGGATTTGGCGTTTTTCCCATTTGTGACATATATTTGCGGGTCCGCCACACAGAGACCGTAGCACTTAAAATCAAAATATGGATAACTTTTGATGCCCCATTTGTGTAGATGATTTCCCCAAATATGAGCTTGATCGGGCAATCGCCCTGGGAGGAGTTGGTTAAAGTGTGAAGCGTGAAAACGTGGTCATTTTAGAGATTTCGCTGTTTTCCCATTTGTGACATATATTTGCGGGTCCGCCACACAGAGACCGTAGCACTTAGAATCAAAATATGGATAACTTTTGATGCCCCGCTTGTGTAGATGATTGATGATTTTCCCCAAATATGAGTTTGATCGGACAATCGCCCTAGGAGGAGTTTGTTAAAGTGTGAAGCGTAAAAATGTGGTGATTTGAGCGATGTTGCGGTTTTCCCATAGGGATAACATGGGAGGTTTCTGTCATCGCTACGACTACGCCGTAAAAAATAAGGCATTTGTCTGATTGGCTTTTTTGATCGGGACGCCAAAATAGAATTTTGGGTAAAGTGTAGAACATTTTGGTAAAACTAATTTTTGACCTTCAATGTTAATTTAAAGGTCACTCTGTAGGGGGCGCTATCGCGCCCATTTCAATTTTGTCATCATAAACTGGTCCAAACTAGAAAGTTTAAGAACTGATTCAAATTTGGTCCTAATCGGACTCTTTTTGATCAAATGGGAGCAATTTTTAGATCTGCAATATTCCAAAATAAGTTGTCCAACTTTGCGGCTGCGCCGCACACAGACCGTAAAAGGTATCTCAAAAAATTGAATAACTTTAGATGCCCCACTTGTCCAGAGGACGTACGCCGATTTTGAAGTCGGTGGGCAAAACGCCCTAGGAGGAGTTCGTCAAAGTTTGACGTGAACAAAATGGCTAACACAGCGTGTTTTCATTTTCAAAGGAAGATGGCAGCCATAGGGTAAGTCTGGGGGCGTGGCCACAATGATTTTTTTTTTTTTGTCCTCACGAGAGGAATGCGTGTCCCGAATTTCGTAGCTTTACGACAAAGTTGACCTCGGGGCGTCTCCCATAGGCGCAATGTATTTTGACTTTTGTCGGTGGCGCTGTCGCGCCATTTTTTAACGAAAAAAAAAAATGGCCCAGAAAAAACAAAATTTTTCGCCGATTTTGAATTTTGGGCAAAGTTTGGTGAGTTTTTGAGCATGTTCAGGGGGTCAAATTAGAGTTCAAAGCGCTGAAGAAGAACAAGAAAAATTAAAGCCGCAAGCGGCATCCAACGGCCCTCGCGGGCCGCCGGCCTTCCGACTCTGCGCTTTTGACTTGATAAAGATGGCGCCCTTATTGTGTGTTGAATAAAAAAAGAACTTGACAGACGGCGACACATTGGACATGGCCAATCCAGTGCAAATGAACACAAGTGTCAGTCAAATTTGCTGCGCCGCCGCACAGAGACCGTAGCACTTGGAATAAAAATATGGATAACTTTTGATGCCCCGCTTGTGTAGATGATTTTTCCAAAAGTAAAGCTTGATCGAGCTATTGCCCACAGAGGACTTCATTAAAGTGTGAAGCGTAAATGTGAACATTTCAAGGATTTGGTGTTTTTCCCATTTGTGACAATATATTTGCAGCTCCACGGCACAGAGACCGTACCACTTAAAATCAAAATATGGATAACTTTTGATGCCCCGTTTGTGTAGATGATTTCCCCAAATATGAGCTTGATCGGGCAATCGGCCTAGGAGGAGTTTGTTAAAGTGTGAAGCGTGAAAATGTGGTCATTTTAGAGATTTCGCTGTTTTCCCATTTCTGACATATATTTGCGGGTCCGCCACACAGAGACCGTAGCACTTAGAATCAAAATATGGATACCTTTGGATGGTCCGCTTGTGTAGATGATTTCCCCCAAATATGAGCTTGATCGGACAATCGCCCTAGGAGGAGTTTGTTAAAGTGTGAAGCGTAAAAATGTGGTGATTTGAGCGATTCTACGATTTTCCCATAAGGATAACATGGGATGTTTCTGTCAACGCTACGGTTACGCCGTACAAAATATGACTTTGGCTCTCATACTTTTATGATCAGGATGGCAAATTAGAATTTTGTTCAAAATATCATGTCATTTGGAAAAACTCTATTGTTTATAGGCCACTCTGAAGGCCAAATAGTCAGAATTCTGGGAAACGTTTGCGGCTCCGTCGCACAAAGACCGTAAAAGTTATCCTTAAAATTTGGATAACTTTAGATACACCACTTGTCTAGAGGACGTACACCGATTTTGAGGTTGGTGGGCAAAACGCACTAGGAGGACTTCGTTAAAGTGTAAAACATAAAAATGTGGTAATTTGAGAGATTTTGTGGTTTTCCCATAGGGATAACATGGGAGGTTTCTGTCATCGCTACGACTACGGCGTAAAAAATTAGGCATTTTTGTGATTGGCTTTTGTGATCGGGACGGCAAAATAGAATTTTGGGTAAAGTTTAGACAATTTTGGTAAAACTAATTTTTGACCTTCAATGTTAATTTAAAGGTCACTCTGTAGGGGGCGCTATCACTGCCATTTCAATTTTGTCAGCCTAAACTGGTCCAAACTAGAAAGTTTAACAACTGATTCAAATTTGGTCCTAATCGGACTGGTTTTGATCAAATGGGAGCAATTTTTAGACCTGCAATATTCCAAAATAAGTTGTCCAACTTTGCGGCTGCGCCGCACACAGACCGTAAAAGGTATATCAAAAAATTGAATAACTTTAGATGCCCCACTTGTCCAGAGGACGTACGCCGATTTTGAAGTCGGTGGGCAAAACGCCCTAGGAGGAGTTCGTCAAAGTTTGACGTAAACAAAATGGCTAACTCAGCTTGTTTTCATTTTCAAAGGAAGATGGCGGCCATAGGGTAAGTTTGGGGGCGTGGCCACAATGATTTTTTTTGTTTATCCTCACGAGAGGAATGCGTGTCCCGAATTTCGTAGCTTTACGCCAAAGTTGACCTCGGGGCGTCTCCCATAGGCGCAATGTATTTTGACTTTTGTCGGTGGCGCTGTCGCGCCATTTTTTAACGAAAAAAAAAATGGCCCAGAAAAAATAAAATTTTTCGCCGATTCTGAATTTTGGGCAAAGTTTGGTGAGTTTTTGAGCATGTTCAGGGGGTCAAATTAGAGATCAAAGCGCTGAAGAAGAACAAGAAAAATAATAATAATAATAATAATAATAATATTTTTAGCAAAAACAATATAGCCGTTTTCACTATAACAACAAATTATACATCGTTTGAAAGCTCTAAGCCTTCCCGATGCCGCCATGGGGTGGAATCATCATTACGAGCGCTTACGCGCTCGTCAGTCCCTATTCCGTCGAGATGCCCCGCCCACTCCCCATAGACTTCCATTGATTTGAGCAGATACAAGCATGGCCCATGCCTGCGGCATGGATTCTCGCGTACGGGACGATGCCAGGAGGGTTTTTGGAGGAATGCAGCGCTTCGCGCTGCTGTTGTCAACAATTAGTGAATGGGCTACGCCCATTCACTAATTGTTGACTATTTCTGTCATAGCAGGAGTAAGTATGCATGATCCATGCCTTCGGCATGGGCTAGTTCACTGTACTTGCCAGGGGCGACGGGGCACCAAACATGCGGGCTGCGCCCGCATGTTTGGTCAGACAGTTGCAACGCTGCCTTCGGCAGCGTTGCGGGAGCAATAGGCCCTCCGCCCTGCTGGGGCTCGGGCCTAAAAATAAAAATAATAATATTTTTAGCAAAAACAATATAGCCGTTTCCACTATAACAACAAATTTCCCCATGCCGCCATGGGGTGGAATCATCATTACGAGCGCTTACGCGCTCGTCACTCCCCATTCCGTCGGGATGCCCCGCCCACTCCCCATAGACTTCCATTGATTTGAGCAGATACAAGCATGGCCCATGCCTGCGGCATGGATTCTCGCGTACAGGACGATGCCAGGAGGGTTTTTGGAGGAATGCAGCGCTTCGCGCTGCTGTTGTCAACAATTTGTGAATGGGCTACGCCCATTCACAAATTGTTGACTATTTCTGTCATAGCAGGAGTAAGTATGCATGATCCATGCCTTCGGCATGGGCTAGTTCACTGTACTTGCCAGGGGCGACGGGGTACCAAACATGCGGGCTGCGCCCGCATGTTTGGTCAGACAGTTGCAACGCTGCCTTCGGCAGCGTTGCGGGAGCAATAGGCCCTCCCCCTGCTGGGGCTCGGGCCTAATAATAATAATATTTTTAGCAAAAACAATATAGCCGTTTCCACTATAACAACAAATGATACATCGTTTGAAAGCTCTAAGCCTTCCCGATGCCGTCATGGGGTGGAATCATCATTACGAGCGCTTACGCGCTCGTCACTCCCTATTCCATCGGGATGCCCCGCCCACTCCCCATAGACTTCCATTGATTTGAGCAGATACAAGCATGACCCATGCCTGCGGCATGGATTTTCGCGTACGGGACGATGCCAGGAGGATTTTTGGAGGAATGCAGCGCTTCGCGCTGCTGTTGTCAACAATGAGTGAATGGGCTACGCCCATTCACTCATTGTTGACTATTTCTGTCATAGCAGGAGTAAGTATGCATGATCCATGCCTTCGGCATGGGCTAGTTCACTGTACTTGCCAGGGGCGACGGGGTACCAAACAGTTGCAACGCTGCCGAATAGGCCCTCCGCCCTGCTGGGGCTCGGGCCTAATAATATTCCGATGCGAAAACAATGTTTCCCATTTTTCAAATATCATAAACTATACATTTTCGGAAAGCGCTCGCGCTTTCCTACCTCATGGTGTGGGTCCCTGGTCACTGACGGGTACTTTCGTTAATTTTGAGTGGGCTCCGCCCACTTTGTGATTTTGGCCCTCTATACAGTAATAATGTTCAATTTTTGCATTACATGCTTATATGCACGGAACATGCAAGAGATGGGGAACGTATTCGTGAGCTACTTAGCGCAAATGAGTGCTTTATATGGGGATGACGACCGCTTCGCGGTCGTCATCTCAATGTAAAGTGCTCGTTTAGTGCGCACTTTTGCACGGGCTTCGCCCGTTTACAACGGTAATGTTCCATTTTCCTACTACTAATTAGTATGCACGGGACGTGCATGAGTGAAGGAGTGCGTTAGTGAGTGTTTGGAAGTGGGCGAGCGCTTCACGCTCGATTTCGTGCGCACTACGTGCGCACTTTCGCAGCCGTGCTTCGCACGGCCTTACGAGATTAATAGGCCTCTCGCCAGCTTGTGGCGCTCGGGCCTAATAATAATAATAATAAATAATGATATATATAAAAAATATAATAAATTAAACAAAAACATATTTCAAATTAATTAATAATAATAATAATAATAATAATAAGGTCCCGTTTCTGTTGAGTCTAGAAGTTATTTTTTTTCATAAATTTTTCTGTTATCACCTTTTTTCCTGCCGCCTGAAGCACGTTCTGAAAGTATCCATGTGTGTGCTCCGTGGCAGGAGTTTTGAGGCCTAAATACAAAGATCTGCAGTGATTTGCTCATTTTCAGTTTTCATATCAGCGTTTTACATGTACATTTGCTATATAATAATATAATAATTTAGATACTGAATTCTTGAATACAGAACAAGGGATTTTTGATATCTTCTTTGTTACCTGCTGAATTATCGCAGAACAGTTTGAGTCAATGCCACCGCTTCAGTCCAGATGGGTTTTCCTGAATGCTGTTGGAGTTCGGGGGGAGGTAACCGCGGCGCTGAAACGTCTCACAGCCTGTTCAGGGCGACGACGGTGCCAGTGGATTTTCTCTAAGAGGTTTACGCGCTGCTCCTTGGCACAAAGTCAGGAGCAGAAGATTCAGGGCCGACCTCGGCACCCTCGGCTTAATCTGAACCAAATCTGACCCAAAACAAAGTCTGCTGCAGCGCGAACACAAACCATCAAACCCTTCAGACTCAGGACCAGGGATTTGACCGCTATGTTCCGTAGTGTGGCATTAACGCCTCAAGATGAGTCTGTCTTTCCTAAAACGCAGTAAAGCGCTGAACCTGAAGCTCCTCCTGAACCTTCTGGAGATGAAACAAACGTCTGGATTTAGAGTCAAACTGATGGTCTGATTGACACTAGTTTGGGCTTTTGTTTCTCTTTAGACTTGTTCAGATTGATGGTTGATTTGACTGGAAATAAACTAGTTATAGATTTATGTTTTACACGTCCAGGAGAGTTCTCTTTGATCAGATTTTAAAGAGGTTAAACGTGTCTTTATCTTGTGATTATTCATTCCCCGACAGCATTAACCGTTTCATAGTTCAGCTTTATGATTTAGTCAAATATATCAAATATATATTGTTGTGGTCTGGTTCAAGACGCTGCAGGTGAAAAGGAAAATATATTACATTTATTCAAAGATATCACATAAATGTAAGAAAAATGTATGACAAGTTTCAGCATTTTATTTATGTGTAAAAACGGCAAATGTGTCACATATTTGGGACATTTAAATCTGAAAAATGGATAGAGCAGGTTTAAAAGTCTTAATTTTGTTGACATATTCGACACAAAAACATTTGCAGTGGATTTTGGATTTATCATTTAATTGTTAACTAATCTTTTTAGAGTTAAAACTTTAATAAGTCAGGCTCAAAATTAGAAATCCTTCAGCACGATCTGTTCAAATGTTGAGTCCAAGAGTGTAAAGTGTTGGAGCTGGTCCAGACACGGGGAGAACGTGCAAACGCGGTGGGAGGAGTCTTACCGGAGAGCACGGTGGGAGGAGTCTTACCGGAGAGCACGGTGGGAGGAGTCTTACCGGAGAGCACGGTGAAGACGGCGGCAAAGGCGTTGAGCTTGAGTCCATCGATGACATTCGTGGAGTGAAAGAGCTCGAGACACATGAGGCTGAAGCCCACGACCAGGAGAAGAATGTAGAGAACCTCAGAGACCACGGAGAGCCACAGCACTCCTGAGGGGGGGAGGGGGGAGAGGGGGGAGAGAGGGGGGAGAGAGGGGGGAGGGGAGGGAGAGGGGGGAGAGACATTTGTGTTCAGATATGACTGATCAAACCAAGTCTAAACCAGCCTCACAATAATCGAATCGTGACGTCGCTGGAGCTCAAAGTCCAGAAGAAGAAGGTGGAGATGATCTTCAGGAAAGTCACAGCCCCCCCTCTCTCGCCCCTCTCTTGCCCCCCTCGCCCTCTCTCGCCCCTCTCTCGCCCCTCTCTTGCCCCCCTCGCCCTCTCTCGCCCCCCTCGCCCTCTCTCGCCCCTCTCTTGCCCCCCTCGCCCTCTCTCACCCCTTTCTCGCCCCCCTCGCCCTCTCTCGACCCTCTCTCGCCCCCCTCGCCCTCTCTCGCCCCCCTCGCCCTCTCTCGCCCCCCTCGCCCTCTCTCGCCCCTCTCTTGCCCCCCTCGCCCTCTCTCGCCTCCCTCGCCCTCTCTCGCCCCTCTCTTGCCCCCCTCGCCCTCTCTCGCCCCCCTCGCCCTCTCTCGCCCCTCTCTTGCCCCCCTCGCCCTCTCTTGCCCCTCTCGCCCCCCTCGCCCTCTCTCGCCCCCCTCGCCCTCTCTCGCCCCTCTCTTGCCCCCCTCGCCCTCTCTCACCCCTTTCTCGCCCCCCTCGCCCTCTCTCGCCCCTCTCTCGCCCCTCTCTCGCCCTCTCTCGCCCCTCTCTCGCCCTCTCTCGCCCCCCTCGCCCTCTCTCGCCCCCCTCGCCCTCTCTCGCCTCTCTCTTGCCCCCCTCGCCCTCTCTCACCCCTTTCTCGCCCCCCTCGCCCTCTCTCGACCCTCTCTCGCCCCCCTCGCCCTCTCTCGCCCCCCTCGCCCTCTCTCGCCCCTCTCTTGCCCCCCTCGCCCCCCTCGCCCTCTTTCGCCCCTTTCTTGCCCTCTCTCACCCCTTTCTCGCCCCCCTCGCCCTCTCTCGAACCTCTCTCGCCCCCCTCGCCCTCTCTCGCCCCCCTCGCCCTCTCTCGCCCCTCTCTTGCCCCCCTCGCCCTCTCTCACCCCTTTCTCGCCCCCCTCGCCCCTCTCTCGCCCCCCTCGCCCCTCTCTCGCCCCTCTCTCGCCCTCTCTCGCCCCCCTCGCCCTCTCTCGCCCCCCTCGCCCTCTCTCGCCTCTCTCTTGCCCCCCTCGCCCTCTCTCACCCCTTTCTCGCCCCCCTCGCCCTCTCTCGACCCTCTCTCGCCCCCCTCGCCCTCTCTCGCCCCCCTCGCCCTCTCTCGCCCCTCTCTTGCCCCCCTCGCCCTCTTTCGCCCCTTTCTTGCCCTCTCTCACCCCTTTCTCGCCCCCCTCGCCCTCTCTCGAACCTCTCTTGCCCCCCTCGCCCTCTCTCGCCCCCCTCGCCCTCTTTCGCCCCTTTCTTGCCCTCTCTCGCCCCCTCTCGCCCCTCTCTCGCCCCCCTCGCCCTCTCTCGCCCCTCTCTCGCCCCCCTCGCCCTCTCTCGCCCCTCTCTTGCCCCTCTCGCCCTCTCTCGCCCTCTCTCGCCCCCCTCGCCCTGACAGCAGAGGATGTACTTCCAGGAAATTCAAGCTGCCAGCGGAGATGATGGTGCAGTTCTACACGGCCATCATTGGTCAATACTAGATCAGACACCAGCTGACTCACGGAAGTCAGAATTCCAACAGGGACGGAAGTTACAGAATCCAATATGGCGGCCCTCGTGGCGGCCCAAATCACTATCTTAAAAGACAATCATTATATGGCGGCCCTCGATACGCTTCAGACACTGGGTCAGGGACAAGAGAGCGGATTTGGACCCAAGAGAGAAAATTATCGCCTGAGCTGTATCAGCAGGACAGGTCTCGGTCGCCGCCATGTTGGAATTCATCACCTCCTCCATCACCTCCTCCATCACCTCCTCCATCACCTCCTCCATCACCTCCTCCATCACCTCCTCCATCACCGTGTGGTACACTGGAGCCACAGCCTGGGACAAACAGAGACTACAGCGCCCTCTGCTGAGAAGGTGATCGGCTGCAGGCTTCCATCTCTGCAGGACCTGTACGAGAGGCCACTCCCCTCAGGCAGGAGGCCACGCCCCTCAGGCAGGAGGCCACTCCCCTCAGGCAGGAGGCCACTCCCCTCAGGCCTTGGACTCATGAACACTTCTAAACTCCTCCCACTTTAACAACACTCATCAACAAAGTTCATTTTCTGCATTATTTCTGTCCATTTAAACTGTAAATGTTGTGTCTGTACTCAGACTTTGATTAGTACATGTTTTATTTCATACACGCCTGTTCTCCTGATCTGGGCTGGAACATGAACACGTTCCAGATGAACTGTGTTGTGTTCAATATTCAGCTTCTTCCTGTTTCAACTCTTACATTCGAGTTAATGAGTGTTTTGGCCGAGTTTGAGTCGTGTGGAGAGGAACAGCTGTCCTCATAAACCACTGTCACAATCACTCCCACTGCTCCCACTGTCCAAGGACACGAGCCCCCCCCCCGTACACACGCCCCCCCTCCTGTCCCTCCTCCTATCTCTCCTCCTCTTCCTCCTCCTGTCCCTCCTCTTCCTCCTCCTCTTCCTCCTCCACCTCTTCCTCTTCTTCCTCCTCTTCCTCCACCTCTTCCTCTTGAGTTTCTAACCATGACAGGAGGAACTATTAAAATCTCATTTCTAATGCTCTCAAACGTAGGCACAAAGACAGAAAAGAGAAGCACGATAAACCCTCATCTCTCTCTTCTCTCTCATCTCTCTCTTCTCTCTCAGATCTCTACTCTCTCATCTCTCTCTGCTCTCTCTTCTCTCTCAGCTCTCTCAGATCTCTACTCTCTCATCTCTCTGTTTTTCAGACTTCCTATAAGTGATCTGTTCTTGTGGATCTACCTCTGTATCTTCCTGCGTTGCACCAATGAAATTTCCCCATGTGGGACAATAAAGGAATATCTTATCTTATCTTATCTTATCTTATCTCTCTGCTCTCTCTGCTCTCTCAGCTCTCTCAGCTCTCAGTTCTTTCTGCTCTCTCTTCTCTCAGCCCGGAGCGTCGTTCAGACTCACACAGCTCAGTCTCACGAGGCTGCCAAAAATGTTTTATAGATATTTGAAGACAACATGAAGCGTTTGGATTATCGTCACAAAGTTCTGCCTTTTTATTTCTCTGTAGATGTTTTTATTGCTCAATAACCCCTTGAAAAACATCTCTTCTACATGAAGTGTAAGGCCATACTCTGGAACATTCCAGGCAAAGCAAGCTCACGTTTCACAGCTCTGACTCACCTCGCTCTGAAGCCGGAGCCAAGTCGATGAAGCTGCGACACTTTTCACCTGAAGAACACAAAAGAGAAAGAGAAACTCAGTGGAAGTTATTAGATAGATATGTTTATTAGATATCATATTAGATATATTTAGTTAGATATATCCCGATGTCCTGTGCAAACACTACATACCCTCTAATAAAAGCTTTAACTGTGAAGTTTGGACTCTAAAAACAGGCTCTGAAACGCTGATTTTCCTTGATGAGTTTAGAGTTCAGATTCCCCTCTTCTCTTTCATTAGTGCTCACGGTCGTCAGTGGAAACGCACTTACGGCCGCTCTCTCCGTTAACGAGAGGCGGAGTCATTTCCCAGATGTGTTTTCTGAGTTCAGTCTGAGCTTTGGGGTCTGGAGGTGCTGCCGAGGCTTAATCACCCATCCACAGTCGTTCCAGGATAATTAGTGCTTAACGAGGAAAGACGAGGCGAGCCAGACGCGTGTGCTCCATCAGAGGCGGAGTCACCAAACGAAAGCACGTTTACAGCTGTGACTCTGGGATGGAGATGTTCTGACCTGGGTTTGGGTCATTACTGGGCCTAAACGAAAAATGCAATGTTTTTTGTCTTTGTACAGGACACGCATTCTGCATTATATGTATCATTATTATTATTTGTATTATTATTTATTTATTTTATTTGTATTATTATTATAAATGTTATTATCATTATTTTAATCATCATTATTATTATTATTATTATTTATTATTATTATTTATTTTTATTATTATTATTTATTTTATAATTATTATTTTAAACTAGCTCTTGTTTCTTTACTTTGGCATCTCACGTTTTAGAACTTAAAACGTGAGACTTTCCAGTATCAGGACTCGGTGTTAGCGCTCCATCTACTGGCAGCAGAGAGCATTACCGTGGGGAAATAAACAAAGCTAGCTTCCCCCGTCATATTAATGTAAACACACACTAATGTAAATACGTCATTAGTTTCTGGTGTTTTTCCTGAGGCTTTGAAGGTCGCTGTGATCAAACCATTCATAAAAAACTAATTTGGACACATAATTATTGGCCCATCACAAACGATGTATGGAGTTCCCCAAGGTTCAGTCCTTGGTCCTCTTTTATTTAATCTATATATTACACCGTTAAACAATCTGTGACAGAAGTGCAGTATCTCGTACCATCGTTACTCAGACGATACATAAATATATGTCACAGAGATGACGACAGTCTTGACTCTTTGATGACGTGTATGAAACACGTCTGTGGATGTGTTCAATGTTCTTATGTTAAATGAGGACAAACCGAGGTTACACAAAGACAAACTGTGAAAGGCTCAATGTTCTGTCCTTCACAAGGACAAAGTCTCTTGAGGTCACTCTGGACTGTGACTTGAGTTATAATAACCACATTAAAAATATTAGCAGGTCGGCTTTTTATCACATAAAAAACAAGTTTCGCTTCAGTGACTTTAAATCCAGACAAGATGTGGAAAAGTTGGTCCATGCATTTATTTTGAGTCGACTGGACGATTGTAGTGACAAAGTCCTCAACAGCTACGGAATACTGCAGCTGGACCTGACTCCTTATGGGGCCCTCGGCCCCTGAGATCAGCTGGTGCTGGGCTCTCGGTGGTGCCTGAAGTTCAAACCAAACATGGTGGAACTCTCTTCCAGAAGATATGTTTTGAAATGAGGCCTAATATCTTAAAGTCTAAATGGAAAACTAATATTTTTAAGCATGGCTTATGTCTAATTTATTAGTAATTGTATTTGATACGTACTAAATTATATTAAAATATAATTAACTGCAAATGTGTCAATTGTGTGAATGTAAAGCACTTTGAGTTGAGCATGAAAAGTAAATAAAATTGACTTTCTGAGTCTCAGAGAAGAAGAGCTCGTAACAGGGTTAAAGGACAACGTTTGTATGAAGCTGAACACGATAATTCGGAAAGAGAGCTTATTTGTCTTTTAAATAGACAACGTTACATTTCGTCTTAACTTAATGATGCACCAGCTTTAAATAATAATAAAAACATCAACACACCAATCAGAACCCCTCCTGGTTGTCGTAGCGACGTGTGATTCTTATGCATGACATCACTGGTTTGGCAAGAAGCCACGTAAGAGGCTAAAGTCACTGATAGAGAGAGAGAGAGAGAGAGAGAGAGAGGGGAGAGAGAGAGGGGAGAGAGAGAGCGCGAGAG